>NC_073302.1:65195508-65453008 GCF_027595985.1 Sorex araneus | reverse complement strand
GATGAAAAATCGTCTACTTCCCGAATTCCCTTATGCTAGAGGCTCTCAGAATAATTGCCACCTTTTAACCCTTTATACTCTAAACTAGTGGTTCTCAAATCCTGATCCCTGGATGAATAGAGATGTCACTGAGCTTGTTATAAATGCAAATTTAAGACTTCAGTGCAGGTTAACTGAAACTCGGGGAGTGGGGCCAGCAGTCTGTGTTTTAAGTAGGCTTTCCAGTATTTCCCTGTGCTTTTTAAACATCATTTTGCCACTTCTTTTTCCTAACTGTTGAGGAAACAGATGAGAAGATCTGTAACTTGACAAAATCTGCTCCTTTGGATTCAGTTTACTTCCTCAAATATTTACTGAGCAACTACAGATGTCCTAGGCATCTGTACTTGAAAGGGATAAAGGTGCATGATGCCTTCAAGTAACTCTTCATTTTTCTGCTCTAACTGTGGTCTTCCTGGATATCAACAAAAGAGGAGACTCAGCTTTGTTCTAAGGCACACAATATGATGATTTCATAGGCTACCTCATTTGACTTCCCTAACTTCCTATATTAATCATCATCCAGAAACTGGAATCTCATCCCCTTTCCCAGTGCAGCACTGGAACCTCAGTGAACAGCAGACCCTGGTCCTGTTTTTCAGAATCTTTCCTTCTTTCACAAGCTCCCTTCTTTCCTGGTCCCCCTAGAATCAGTGTCATCTCTACTTCCTTCCATTTAAAGATTTCAGGCAGCTACTAGAGAGGTTTTTCCCAAAGCAGGTAGACTGTCCAACTCCGTCCTTAAGTGAGTAGCTCTGTTTAAAGGAAGTAAAGAATCACTGTAGACAGAGGGTGATGAACAACCTCAAAATTTGCCTTTCTCCTAATAGCCTTTCCCTAAATCTAAACTTTATTATCTTTTGCCTTTGAATTTCTGTGGGTTTCCTAAGTTATACCCTTTATCCATTCTGCTTTAAGTGTGATTTTCATTAAGTACCAAGTCTAGACTGGTTAAAGAAACTTTGGTACATCTATACAACGGAATACTATGCAGTTGTTAGGAGAGATGAAGTCATGAAATTTGCTTATAAGTGGATAGACATGGGGAGTATCATGCTATATGAAATGAGTCAGAGATATGAGTCAGAGAAACAGATATAGAAGGACTGCACTCATTTGTGGAGTATAAAATAACATGAGACTGACACTCAAGAGCAGTAGATATAAGGGTCAGGAAGATTGCTTCATAGTTGAAAACCTGCCTCATGAGTGGGTAGGGAGAGGACAGCTGGAATAGAGAAGGGAATCACTTAAAATGTTGTTTGGAGGAATCAATTGGGATGGGAGATGTGTGCCGAAAGTTGATAAAGGACCAAACATGATAACCTCTTAGTATATGCATTACAAACTATAATGCCCAAAAGTAGAGAGAGAGAGTATGGGGAATATTGTCTGCCATGGAGGCAGTGGGAGGGTGGGAAGATGGGGGTATACTGGGGATATTGGTGGTGGGGACTGTGCAATGGTGGAGGGATGGATGTTTGATAATTGTGTGATTGTAACTCAAACATGAAAGTTGTAACTATATCTCACTACAAATCAATAAAATTAAGAAAATAATAATAAGTACCAAGTCTATCATTCCATAGCTTGTTGGTACTAGCTTCACTTACATGTGCAGGGTCTATAGCAGATATCAGCAACTAAAACCTGTGTGAGTTATAAATAGTTTTATTGTATCACAGACACACCAATCACTTATAGATTATCTTTTGCAGTTTTTACACTGCTCTAGTAGAGTTGAGTAGTTTTATCTTGAACTATATGACCCAGAGCCTACAATATTGATTATTTGGCATTTCAAGAAAAATTTTGCTACACATGGACCATAAGATAAAAATTTAATATCTTTACCTAAACCTTAATATTAGTATATTTGGTTTTAATTCTATAGCTGACAATGTACTTTGTCTTGACTACCTTTCTATTTTCTTCCCTATACATCTTTGTTACAATTTATTAGTTTTTATTATTCCATTTTTCTTCTGATTATTATTCGATACTATTGCTACTTTCCAAGATAGTTCAAGTGTGTTAGAGTTTTTTAAATTTCACTTTTACCTTTTCTCCTTATAGCTTAATGTTGTCATTTAAATTCTCTATTTAAAATCCAACGTACATACTGTGATTTTTTTAAATCATTATTAATTTAGACTTATTGATGTCAGTAGTTTGGTAGCTCTTCTTATGCATATTTCTCATGCTTGATTATGGAAATAGAAAAATTATTTCATTTGTCCGCACCAGTTGAATGATAATTAGATTAGATATAGACCAAATTTAATTTGTCTTCAGAAGTTGAAAGACATTGTTTCATTGTCTTAAGCAGTCATTGTTGCAGATAAGATCTCTGATGGTAATCTGATTTTTTTCTTAAAGAGGTTCTGTGAGTTTTCTCCTTTTATTTGCAATTCTAAGATAGTTCAAGGATGTATTTAGGTGATCTTATTTGAAAATTAATCCTAGTTGTGCCTTTATTCTTCTGTTTCCCCCAAGAATAACTCATCCTGATACCTTATAGCTTTTAGTCCATGCTTCTTCCATAGTATTATCTCATTGTAACATTCATAAGAAATATCTCAATTGTCTCACTCTTTACCCTTATGAATTAAATTCTATAGACCAGATACATTTAGGTGTTAAATTGCTGCTGGTGTTTTAGCTAGCATAGATAAAAACAGGTCTTATAGCAAGCCAGGTGAAAGTTGAACTTATAAAAACTACGTAAATTGTACTACAAGATGCAAAATGGCTACCCTACAGGTTTTGTGGTACTTGCCTGCTCTCTCTCTCTCTCTCTCTCTCTCTCTCTCTCTCTCTCTCTCTGTCTCTCAGCTAGAATCTATTTGATGTTTTAAGTTAAGCTTCTAAATTATGTTAGTAAGTATCTTAAATACTATGGATTAGTTTACTGTTGGATGGTTCTCTAAGGATGCTGATTATATTCATAGAAATAAACACCTTGGTAAGTTGGGCACTACCTTATAGATTCCAAGGATTGGATCCTTACTGGGTTTTAGTGTCTTTTCTCTGTCTGCCTTTCCTATTTCTTGATGCCTATGTTTAATAGAAAATGATTGAGTAAATATGAAAGAGACTGAGAGATGCCAATTCAATAATTAGCTAAGGTAATAAATTCCTTCTCTTAAATATTCTGTTAGTAAAATACAAAACAATTTCATAAATGTTCTTTTATGCATCTTAGTATATAAACTCAGCTGACTTCTTTGTTGTATGATTAGACCAACAAGAGATTGTCTGATTTCCCCCTGAGATGCCCAATTTGAGATTTTGCTATTACAGCTGCCATCACATTTCAAATAATTAGAACTGAGCCCCCCACAATATGCCAAAAATACCAAGAATGACAAATACAAGAAAGACCAAAGAGGTAATAAGGTAAAATATTAAGAAATGGGTCTTGTTTTAGTTTTATGTTTTTTTCATGACCTCTCTCTCCCTCTTTCCTATTACCTCATTCTCTTTCTCTTTTTCCCTTTCTCCCTGTTCTGTATATGTCTGTACTTTTTTAATCAGATAAATTTTAACAGCCACTTTAAAATACCTCATATTGCACTGGATTCTATATAGATGTATAGTGAGATGAGATAAATATTCCAAATGTAGTCTTCTTCTGAGGACGAGTGAGAAATAAAACTACTCAGGTACAACTTTTATAACTTTTCATCTTCTCATACTGTTTCCTCCTCTCCCTTTCTCCTCTCAGTGTCTTGGAGATAAGGAAGAGCCACTGAAGGCCATTAAGCGGGATGACATGGGATTTATGTTATAGAGATCACTCGGGCAGCCCTGGGGAAGATGGATTGAAATGGAATGAAATAAAAGATGGAGAGACCAGTTAGTAGGCCATCACTATGCTGGGCAGGTCACCACGGGCAGAGGTAATGGCAGTATGTATAGATGGGTAGGGAGAGATCAGAGAAAGATTAAGGTACAGAATCTATAAGACTGAGAGTTGCTGATGAGATGGAAGGGCAAAGAAGAGTTAGAAGTTAAGTGCACACTGATTCCTACAGGTCTGTGATAAAATATTACAGTCCCCAAAAGGCATTGAGTTTAAGTACCTTTTTTTTTTTTTTTTGTCCTGGGAAAGAATATGGAGCTATAAAAAGAAGAGTACTGGCATTTGGTCAAATTGATGACCTTTTATATCCGTAGGAGCTTTTTATCATTCTGTTTCTACTGCTTTCTGAACCTGACCCTATGTTGTTTTACAACCATTTTTCCCTTAACCCTCAAGTATTAGTTCACAAATCTTACATTTAGTGAAGCTGTTTGATTTTCCCTCCATCTCTCATACCAAATGTACTGATAATGTTTAGAGCTAATTGTATGCAATTTAATTTTCAGATTGTTGTAATCATTATTGCTGTTTTTATTTGCAGTCTCTCTTCCCCAGGCATAGTTAGCTATAGATATTCAACAAAATTATGCCCTTTGGGGTGATTTTCAATTTTCTTACTTTGGGAGGCATATTTTCTTGTCAGTCATGAAGGGTTCAGATTTGGTTTATTAAACACTTGAGTCCTAGTTTTCACATTGGACCATTTAACACTTTACATTTCCTTGTAAATGGAAAACTTAGCCCATCTGTGTACTATTTGGGTGTTTCTGAAGACCTTATCTCATTAGGAAGAGTCTGTGCCTTCCCTTCACCCACATTCTTACTGAAGCTAGAGGCACTCTAGGCAGGAGGTAAAACAGAAGTAACTTCAGCATTCATGGGTGATTTGTAGGAAAGTCCTTGGGGCCTTTTTGTCGCCTCTGTGCCTGGAGAGGCATGTGCAGAGTGCTTGGCTTTCCTAACGGGAGAGTATCACAGCATCTGTTGGGTAGGCTGCAGTGTAGCTGTGTGTTTCCTTGAAAGTATATAGTTTATTGCCACAGTTGTTCTCACCATGAGGGTCTCTGGAAAACTGGAATTTTTGTTGATGTAATTTGTTCGCTGCTCTCCCTCCACGTCCACCCATTTCTAATGGCTATTATTCTGTCAAGTGTGGAAATTGGCCAAGTTACAGAGTTTGAATTTATATTCTTCTCTATTTTAACCTTCCAGAAATGCATCTTCTGCAGACAGCGGGTTAAGAAGGTATCTGGAGCCTGCATCCAGTGTTCCTATGGGCGCTGCCCCGCCTCCTTTCATGTCACATGTGCTCATGCTGCTGGGGTGCTGATGGAACCGGACGATTGGCCGTACGTGGTGAACATCACCTGCTTTCGACATAAGCTCAACCCAAATGCGGTAAGCTGTGCTCTCCCTTTCCTTACTCCAAGACAGCATTTGAGCTCCCTCCTGAATGCCTCCCAGACTTTTCGTTCTTTACTCTCTAATGTTGCTCATTATAGACATATCGAGACTGTAAGTTTCTTGAGGGCAGGGAAGAAGCTGGATTATTTACTAGTACTGCTCGGGACCCACCATTGTCTGGGGCACACTGAATGATTATCAAGTTGAGTAAGTAAATGAACCCATGAAGGAATAAAAGCTCTTTAAGCTCGTCTTACTTTGGAACTTTATATAGCTCTGCGGAGTGTGATTATACAGATTCTAGCACTGCATATGTTCAAGATGAAGCTGATATCATTTGTGTATAAGAAGATATGCCAAAAACCTGAGAGCATATAATGTTTAGTCTATATGGATGTAAACTTTCACCTGCAGGCTTTATTCTATTTCTTATTGAAAAAAGTAAAGAGAAAGGGTAGTCATGCTCATGAACTCTTAGAGCTTTGCTGCCTGAAATGAATAAGCTAGTGGAAGCATGGAGGCCTGAGAGGAGAGACGGCAATCTCATTAGCCCAGACACATGAAAGATAAATATAGAGATACTTCTCTTCTGCTTTGTCCATTTCACTCAAGATTGAGTCTGTTCCTAGGAAGAGAATGTCTGTGACCAAGGAACATGTGATTTCAACATAACTCAGTAGATCTGTCCTCAGTGAATAAAATCTTGCCTTTGTTCTAAGCCTTCAGAGAACACTTACAATAGTGGAGAGAAAGTTGATAGTCCTTTGTTAGCTTCCAGTTCACCATAATTGTTTTAGGCTCCCAGGAGGAGGCATAAGCATTGTAACAGTCCGTTTTGCAAAGTTGCTGCCCTTTGGTATCCCAGGGAGGCCTGGCCACAGACTATTTGCAGCCTAACATATTTGTCCTGTGTCTCTAAAACCTCCTGTGAGCAGCCTGCCAAGTCGTTAGTGTGGAGAGCCTTGACCGCTACATAGCAAATCTCCCAGCTTTTAAATAATTCTAGCAACTTCCACTAGCATCTTGAGAAATGCTTCTTGTTTGTGGGTTGGGACTTTGTGCAGATGTACGTGAATGTGCAAGTGCACAAAATGACATCACCAACTGTCACATCTATTTTAAAGTTATTTGCCAGATTTTTCCATTGTTTTAAAGTCTCAAGTTGCATATTCATTCATGCTTCTTCCTTGCTAAGAGTAGTGTTCTGTATTCAGGAGAAAATACACTTAAGCATCGTTTAAAAATTTACAGTACCTAACACATTGCATTGCATTCCTGTAGTGCTTTGCCATTTCCAAAGTGCAGTCAATAGCATTACCTCATTAAATAGCACATGAAAATATATTTTTAGTGTGAACCAGGTCATGATCCTGGAGTCAAAAACAGTTGGTGTTTACACATTGATTTCACCAGTAACATATGCAATTTTATGTTGTATTTTTTTATCTCTGAGCTTCAGCTTCTTTGTCTGTAAAAAAAATGACATGCCTGTTTTACCATTATTTTCAGTCCATCACATAGCATTCATAATTAAGAGAAAAAAATTGTGCTACTACTTTTTGTTTATATGTGTTCGTGATTTGGACCACACTGACTGTGCTCAGCGCTTATCCTGGCTCTGAAGTCAGGGATTGATCCTGGTAGGGCTCCAGGGACCATACCAGGATTGAGCTTGGATCAACTGAATACAAGATAAGCGCCCTGTCCACTGTATTAGCTCTCCATGCCCTACTTACTTTTTCACTAATATAACTGCTGCTGCTAGCAGTACTATAATCGTGTCATGTGTGGGAGGGTCTGCATGAAGTATTATTCCTGCTTCAAGGATAAGAAATCTGAGTCCAGTTTGTTGATCAAGTAGATTCATTAATAAGTAATAAATACTGGAATGTAAGTGCCTTTTCCACCTATATATGTGATTTCTTTCGTTCCAAACCCCCAAATTTCAAATGATTACATTGGTATCCATCCAGACCTTTGCTAGAGACCCTGTTTTCCCACTTTAATATTGCGAAGCTCAGTGGTTATTGATGATTATATTGAAGTTGCTATTAAAGAGATTGGGTGTTAATCTTATGATCTGTGGCTCAGTGAAGTTTATAATACTATGCTTAAGTGACGATGAAAATAAAATATTTGATCTTCAGATAATTTAGAAACTGCTCTTCTTACAGATATATTTTATTTATTTAGTTTGTTAGTTGGTTTAGGGGAACACATAGAGGTGGTCAGGGGCTAATTCTCCTAGAACATTGCTTAGGGTCATACCTCAGTTATGTTCAGGGGACCACATGCTTGCTAGGATGCGCAGTGTGCATCCCAGGGCCCACTTTAGATGTGGTACAAGTGGGAAAGGGTGAGGAAAACTTCATATCACTTTTCATGGTGACAGTTTATTTTGAGGGAAAGATTTTAGTGTCTTGGAAATTGTCTCTACAAGGTTCTGTAGTAGATATCTAAACACTGGGTTTCTGAAATGCATTCCTACAAGTTATTCATCTGTTGTTGTTTTTTCCCCCCACTAGACTTCTAGTATAGATTTCCATCCCAAATATTTGACAGTTAACTAGAGGGGTTTCACAGAATCTGGCAACTTGGGTTAATAGTATTGCAACTGCCCTTGTTGCATTAACTGTTCTTTTCCAGCACAAAGAACTCACATCCACTCAAGACATTCTTCTTGTGTGTTCTGTAATACTAGGGGTTGTGCTTCCTAGAGCCAGAAGTATAGTTTGTCTATGTTTCTAACCATGCCGTAGTTATTTGGGAGTAATAGGCAGTTACAGAATCATAGCACTGAAAACTCTGAAATAAAGTTTAGGCTAACTTTGCAGCCTAACAGAGTCATTTTCCAGAACAGAGGAGGAGGCCTTTGCAATTGGGGTGAAATGAAGTATAAAGCTGCAGCTACTTCAGTTGGATCTCCATTTTCACTCAATTCACTTCAGGGTTTTGTTTTCCTTCTGTTTTTGTTACTCCCAATTACTTGCTTTTTGTGTCCTAAAAAGACCATTTTAGGAAAATTCTGCACCTCTATACAAATACTATGAATTATCTCTAAAATACTAATTTACTCGGTGTTATTAAGCTTTGTGCATAAAATCCTTTTGGATAATGGTATGAAAATTTAGAGTTTCTTATTATGCACTTCTCCAGCAGACAATGAAATAACCACACCTTTTAATTAGGAAGGTAGCATTTGAAAAAATAAATAGGTAGCCTTCACATTCTTCAAGATAGAAGAATGCATGCTGAAAGTACACAGCTAGCTTCTACTATTTGAATATAAGTGTTGGTATGTGTTTTTCCATGATTTTGACAAATACATTTTGGTCTAGACCCTGCTGTCTCTCAGCTGTAAGTTTTCATGCATGTATGCTTGGGTCTGAGCACACATGTGTTTGACTGCCCTTTGCCATTATTCTGTCTGACCTGTTTTCTGGCTCTGCTTCTGACAGTTCCATTGGATATATTTCTAAACCAGTTGTGTGGATGTTGCACAGATGTTTCTAAGGAAAAAAGACAAGACAACCAATCTGAAAGTGGGTTTGAAATTAGGAGACTTGAAAATATATTCCTTCTCCAAAGTAGACTGTGAGCTACTCATAAATAAGTACTTCATGCAGCTGCCCTGGAGCAGTATCCTCACACCTGAATAAACTGGACAAATGTCCAGTGAAAGAAAGTGTCCATCTGGAAAACAGGGGAAATAGAACTGAGGAAGATGACATGTAGAGTTTTCTTTTTTATTTTTCCAAGCAAGTTACTTCAATTATCTTTCATATTAAATCAGAACATTCTATTTCTGAGGTATAAGATCATTAGAATAACTACCACTTTTTGCATTTATTAATTTATAACAATGAACAGCCCTTTTAAATGCAGTATCTTATATTAAGTACACAATTTTTTGGTTTACTTTTGTTTTTTGGGGAGGCAGGAGCATACCCTTCCATGCTAAGGTCTTATTCATGACTGCTTCAGGAACCATATGCAGTGCAGAGGATTGAATCTGGGTCAGCTGCATGCAAGAAAGGCCAGCACCCTAACCCCTGGACTATTTCTTCAGCCCAGGAAACTTTTTTTTTTTTAAATCTTAATACCCTATCCTTTGAAAAAGGAGACATTTTAGCTAAGGATATAGCTAAGCAGTAGAGTACAATTTGTCCGTCATGTTTCAGGTCCTGAGTTCCTTCCCTGGCATGAAAGAAAGAGTGAGGGTGGGGTGAAAAGGGGAGAGAAGAGAGGGAGGAAAAGAAAGAAATTTATTTCTTTCATAGTTTTCTAATTCATGTCTGTTAGCTTTTTTCTTGTGACCGCTTAATTTTTCTTCAATATTTCAAATTACATCAATTTCTACTAGCCCATTATTTTAGACTGTTTAAATAATATTTTGACTTTTCATTTTTCAGCAGCTAGCACTTTGGTCATCCATAGAAACTGCTTGCTATGAGTGTGTTGAAAGAATTCTCTGAAGCTAGGAAATGAGATTAGTGGAGAAGAATGAATATTTGTTGTTGCTCACATTTGCACCTTATTTCAAGGCAGTGGTATTGATAGGGCTAATGGAAAGATGGGCATCTTTATTGGTTCCTCCAAACTGGAATTTTCTGTTATTACTTGTTATTTGCCCCTCTAGTTCGTCTTCATGATCTGTCCTGGTACAGATCTCAGTAATAGAAATCGAACCCTTGCTCAGCACTTCACTTTTTTCTGCCTTTGTGTTTTCAAGCAAACTTCCCAGGTCAGCTTCAGCACAACTCCTTCCCTTAATTATTTTTAAGGGTTTGGGAGGGGACCCCACATTGCTCAAGATCTGGTGAATGGTTCTGGCTAATATATATATATAGAGAAACTTTGGGTGATGATGGGATGGGAATACTTGTCATCAAAACTTTACAAAACCTTTCTGCAATATAGAATAACAACTCTTAATTCACCAGCATGTAGAACAATGGATTATCAAGGCTCCTCCATTCTAAACCTTAGAATAATTGTTTTTGCCAGATGATCATATTGTGAGGCATGCTATACTTTCAGTATCCTTTACTCAGAAAATCTATGAAGATAGACAACTAAGAAATCAATAACGCTTTTGTATTAATTTATTAATTTTTATCAAAAGAATGCACAGTGTTTCAGGTTCATTATGTTTTGATAGGGAAAGACCTGAAACACCCACTTTGACCTGTGAATGCCAATTTAATTAGCCAGAGATTTGGGAAATGCAGTAGAAATGGATTGACCAGATAGGGTGGAAGTGAATACAATATCTTAACAGAACATTTTTCTATTCCCTAGTTCTCTAATGAGCACATGCAACTGTGTAGAGACATATTGTTATAGTTATCATATTGTTAGAGCTGAAACAAAAGACATGTTTTTGTGGGCTTGACTACTTTGACTTTTTCAGGAAAATTGATTGTCCATGTCTGTCATTTAATACAATGTTTATAAACATGAAGATATCTTAGTTCTTAAACCAGAATCAAGGTTTCCAAGATCACATCTTCTACTAGGGAAAGAAAATAGACTCAGTTCCTAAATGAGTTATATTCTTACCCACTCCCCCCACCCCCGCCTTCTGGAATTCTACAAAGCTTGTTTTCCCAAACTCTGTCCCTGACTTGGTTTACCTGGCAGTGATCTGGGTACTATTGGCTCTGTGTTTGGGGGTTGCTCCTGATGATGTCACAGAGATCAGACCTGGGCCTCATATGTGCAAAAGTCTGTACTTGGCCAACTGAGCTCTCTCTGGACTTGGTTTATGAATTTAAATGCAGTCATTTCCAATAGGTAGTTTGGTTTGAAGACCAGAATTCCATTTTACTATATTGTACCTCTAGGACCCATGAAGATGGTTATATAATTGTTTTATATGTGTTTAATTTACATTTATAAGTACAACTTCGATTAGTGATGTACTGTTTGGCCTTTTTGAACATCATGTTAATAGCTTTGTTGTTGTTTTGTTTTGGAGTTCTCACCACTGTACTTGTCAGTGCCCAGAGGTCAATCCTGGCAGACTTGAGGGACCATTTGGGGGTGCCGGAAACCGAACCCCAGTTGATTGTGTACAAAGCAAACACTGTACTGTTTCTCTAGCCCTGGTTAATAGTGTTTTATAGTACCTAGTGAGTACCAGTTGTTCATCATTCTTCTTGATGCTGTCACATTTTGATTGTATTCAAAACCAAACAGTATGACTCAGATCCCCGGCTCTCAGCAGCCTGGGATTATTATCATAAAATAGGCAAAGTAAAGGACCTGGGCAATATTTACAGTGAGTAGGGCATTTGCCTTTGCACACAGCAGACTCGGTTCAATCCCCAGTATCCCATAGGGTTCCCCAAGCACCACCAGAAGAGATTTCTAAGTGCAGAGCCAGAGTAACTCCTGATTATCACTGGGTGTGCCCCACACCCCCCCAAAAGAATCCAAACTGACAAACAAAAAAAAGATAATAAAGTGAAGGTATGGGTAAGTGTTGGGAACCCATACAAGAGAGTGATGAATTCTGCTTGGGATAATCATGTAGAATTCACAGAAGATGACATTTATGTTGGTGAGGGAAAGTCAGAGTTTGCTGATGAGATTACAACAGTAAAGATGTTTCAAGTAGAGGGACCATCTTATGCATGAATTTCAGCAAAGTTCATGGTTTAAATAGGAGTAGTTGAAGAGTTCAGTGTGATCCCTTCTAGGACATTTTGATATTATTGATGGGGGAGATGAAACTGGAGATGTTGATAGAGAAATCAGAGAGTGAAACTTTGTACATATAGTCCAGATTCAGTTCAGATACATATATAGTTCCTTTTCATATGACCCTGAGTTTAAAAAATTTTTTATTACTCTCTTTAAATGAGGGAAATGAACATAACTAAGCAAGGATCCAATTTTAGAAATAAAATGAGGGTCTGGAGGGACTGGAATGCTTTTAAGAGGATTTAATCCATGAGGGAGAGAAGATTGTCTTGGGTCCTCTACGCGCAAGATCCACAGACCATCATTAGTCTCTTGATTAAATGTACCATATCTGCATATATGTTTGTGCCTGTACATGCATGTATTTATGTGCACACATATATGCACATGCACTATACACACAGGTAGCACTGAGACCAGATGAAGCTAATTGTCTTGTTTCAAGAGTTACATGTCTTTACATATCTCAGTTGGTTTCTTCTTATCTGAGTGCCATGAGGTAGAGCATAGTTGCGCTGCAAGTAGGACAGCGTTAGGATGTCCTACTCTCTTGAAGTAGAGAGGAAGCTGGATTGACCAGTGGAAGACTTGAGAAGCTCAGGAGCTTAGAATGGAAGCAGAAGCCTTGGTGCAGGTGAGAGAAGGCGTAGGGAACTGCTTGTCTTTGCAGTCATCACAGGGGGTCAGGAGGTGTGTTTGGATTCTGGATTCTGAATTACAGACCCAGGTACCTTGGTAATTAGGCACAGTGGGGAGGTTGAGAACTCCAAGAGTTCTTAGTGATCTGGTTGAGAGCCAGATCACTGAGAACTCATTTAAAGTGAGTTTTCTGTCTACTAAGTGTGGCCTTATAATGCCAGTCAGCTTGTGTTAGCAATAAATAGAGTTGATATACCAAACACAATTGTGGGTTGAATTCATCCTTTATTTTTCCTTTTTGTTTGTGATTCCTTGAGTCTGGAGCTAAATTCCATGGCCTTGGTGTTTTTCTTTTTTAAATTTCTCATCAATTCTTAGAAGAAAGAGGACTCCAGGCCAGGGATATGGCTTTTTAAAGGGCTAGAATACATGCTTTGCATTCAGGAGCTCCAGCTTCCACCTTCGATACTGCATAGCCTCGCACCCTCACCCCCA
This sequence comes from Sorex araneus, assembly GCF_027595985.1. NCBI lineage: Eukaryota > Metazoa > Chordata > Mammalia > Eulipotyphla > Soricidae > Sorex > Sorex araneus. The sequence continues at coordinate 65,439,858 of NC_073302.1, read as the reverse complement.
AACACACAGGTGATGGCCCTGCCCAAATAAAGCAAACTGGAATTTAGCTAGCACTAATTTGGTAGTGATTTGAATGGTGTCATTTCTACAGGCCCTCCTCCCATCTCTCACATCTGTGTTTCTTTGCATTTCTTTGAGGGTGTTGCTTTTCCTGTAACAGTTTAGATACAGCAGATTTCCATTTCATATACTTCTCATGCTTGTACATGTTTTGTGAGTGTTTTCATATGGTTCGTTTCTTATACATGAGTAATTTTTTCCCAGTGCCCTGCTGAATTTGCACTGATAACGGAAAACAGAAAATTCTGCCCAAAGCAAAGTTCTAGAGTAAGAAATTCTGAGCATTGGTGGTTAAGAAACACTTAAAATAATTCAAACCTAAATCTAATTAGTCTTTATAAATCAAACATAACATTTCAAAAGGAAATCCCTCACCTTTTTATTAGTAGACGTGTTTTTTTGAGATCCAAATCATGTTGCCCAGATGATACACGTTAAAGACATGGTTTGCCTGGAAGGAGAAATATCTAGCACTGATATTTTAGAACTTTTACATTTTGAACTCCTTGTTGACTTTATCAGGTAAAATCAGTGTAGAGAGCAATTTTCTTAATAAAATTAAGTAGAAAACTCAGCCACTCCACTTCAAAGTTTTGTGCTTTACTAGAAAGTTCTCGTTTTAGTTTCCTGCCCCCACTTCCTCAGCCATTTCCACAGGAAGGGTGGAAACTGGGGGAAGTCTGTGAACATAAAGCCTTTCTCCCTCCTGCTCTGTCAAAACAATGTGGATCTGTAGCACATCTCACACAGTGGACTGAGTTCTCTGGAATCCCTTTGTTCTTGCCTTGTTTGCTAGTGATGTTAGGGGAGTGCCAGTGAGCCTTTTTATGATGGCACAAGCCTACCTTCTGCCCGGCCGCCCTATCCTATCTGCCCTATCCGCCCTATCACTGGACCTGCTGTGGATGGAGAGTCTAACTCACTCCCCAGAAGCAGTGTTAACTCAGTCTCTGGCCAGATACTCTTTTTGCCTCCATCAAACCATCTTCAGCACACAACCCACCCCACCCCTCAGTCCCCATCCGCACCCCCACCTCCTGTCATCCCCATGTTTCCAGATCTCTTCTGCAGTCCTTAGTCCTTAAGGCTATGGTTCCAGCTCTGGTTTCGGCAGCAGCTGTCCTGGGTCCAGGCCCATTTCTGAGGCTAATGTTTCAAATGGGCGGGGAGTATGAGTTTCTGGAAAGAGCTAGCAGATGCCCCCATGGCAGATTCCATTTTAATCAGCCAAGAATACAGATGCTAATCAGAGCGGAGACACCACCTGCAGGCCCAAGTGGAGTCTGAAGGCCCCATTGTGGCTCTTCCGCTCAGAGCTCCTTAGTAGGGCCATCTGGCTGTGGCAGTGCCTTCACTCAGCTGACTGCGGCTGGATGGGAACAAGAGCTCCGTCCTGTTAGTATACAGTTGCTCCGTAGGTGGGATTTTCAGCTCCTTTATTTCATAAGTATTACTTCTTAATAATATGTGGCATTTCGTTCGGGAAATTTTCACAAGTAATAGCTCTTGAATGCAGGGTCAGCAAAGTTGCATCTTCACCTGGGGCAAAAGAGTAATTTGTTCCCTCTGGTGGCTCAGAGGCACATCTTGCTTTAAATACAGCCTTTCTCAAGACTCTTGAGGTTTTTTCGGGGCTGGGGAGGAGTGGGCAATGGGGGAGTGGTTAGGGCCATACCTGGTGCTGCTCTGGGATTACTCCTGGCTTTGTGCTCAGGGGCCACTTCTGGCACCGCTTCAAGAACCGTATTCGGTGCAAGGGATGAACCTGGGGTTGAGTGCATGCAAGGCAAGCACTTAACCTTTGTGTTGTCTCTTTGGCCCAGATTTTGATTTCTTATTCTTTATTCTGATTTGGAAAAAATGATATTTCAAATGGAAAATATATTATAAATATAGTAACATAATAAGATAATATAAATACTATAAAAATGTGTTAAACAATATTTTACCTAAATTTTTATTCTAACTTTGTAAAACTGCAAATTACACTGACTTTAAGAAGGAAGAATTGCTCCCTTGGTACAGGTGTTTGGTCTCTGTTACAGAATATTCCCTTCAGGATCCCCAGGAGAGCTTGTCAGACTTGTGTTTCCCACATGGCTCAGATTTTCCTATTGCAATTGTGCACAGAGCCAGGGACCAGGCCAAAAATCTCAATTTCCACTGAGGGGCCACTACATAAAGGAGTATTTACACGGCATTGTTAGTACTTGGCAGTTTCAAGGGCCACAGACTGAGGAAATCAAGTCTTCCACTCCAGGGCCACTTATCTGGTGAATTTTTTAAGCATAGCAAAGGTGTGTTTTCATGTAAAAAGTGTGTTTTGATGTAAAATTATTTTTACAGAATTAATATTTCTCAGTTCCCAGGAAATTTTAAGCTTTTCAGCAATTTATACTTCCTTTAAAAAAATAATTAAGGGATGTAGTATTGTCTGATAGCTTGTTAAGAAAATTAAGTAGTGACACTAATTCCATTCTTTAACATTGGTATTAGAGTCAAGCACCATGGATTCAGTAGGGAAATATAAATGGAAAGTGTCAACAGACACACAGCAGCAAAGGGTATTTGACATTCCAACATCTTGTAAAGCACTAGAGGCAGGATTTTCAATTCCTTCATGTAGAAAACAGTAATTAGATGCCAGTGTAAGTCATAATGAAATCCATAGATACTGACAAAATATAATGAAAGTATAACTTTTTAAGACTCTTAACTGCTAACAATAGAAAAGGCAATTAAATGCGGCAAGCTCTGACATTTCTATGTAACAGGCTGCTCTTTGGGCCTATATGTGTGTCCACCTTCAGCAAACATGATGCATAAAACTGGATTAACTAGAAGGGCCTCTTGGTAGGAAGGCAGTCAGCTTGGAGGTGCCCCAAGTCGTTTGTCCCTCCTTCTCCAGAATGTGGAAGCTGCCTTGGGCTCTGATACATTTCTCTCTGGTAAATAAATGGTTCTCTATTTTCCTGGCAAAATGAGTCCTTTTTTTCAAAGCATTCCTAATCTGAAATTGGCTTGTTTTCACTATCATAAGATAGCATGTGTCCTCTTATCTTTTCATCCCATAGACTGTTAAAGGTTATTGAAATTACAGAAATTATTGAAATTATAGAGTTTAATGAAATCTAAGACATCATGGCTTTTGTATTTTTTTTTTAATTCTATGTTTTTGCTTTCTGGGTCACACCTTGCAATGCACAAGAGTTACTCCTGACTCTGTACTCAGAAATTACTCCTGGCAGTGCATGGAGGACCATATGGGATGCTGGGAATTGAACCTGGGTCAGACGTGTGCAGGACAAACCCATGGTACTATCGTTTCAGTCCCGGTTTCTGTATTTATTTGATGTTTTGTGTCAGGGATCAAACCCAGGGCTTCTACAGGCTAGGTATGCATATATGCTCAGAGCTATATTCTGGCTGTTTCTAAATTGTTCCGCAAAAGCTTTCTTTCTTTTTTTTTTTTTTAAACTTTGTGCCATTACTCTATTGATCCAGCACTCAGAAGACTTTGCTCCCAGCTAGAACCAGGAAAAGTGAACTATTCTCCTTTGTGGACTTTGACACCCTATTTGTAAAATTTGCTGTTTCCCATTCCCCTCCCAACCCAACCTTTCCCTCGTGCACACACACATGCATGCACACACACACACACACACACACACACACACACGCATGCATGCATACACAGGCACATGTACTTTCTTTCCCCTTACATATAACTTAGGAAAAAGTTACAGAATTTCCAAACCCATACTTCAACAATTTTTCTTTGTGCCCTAAAATCTTCTGTCTCTTACCCTTGCCGCATAATTGGAGTAAACAAGTGTCCTTACTACAAACAGTAGCTCCTGCTGAAGGAACCAGAGTGAACTTTAGGTTACCATTGAGAAAACAAGAGAAAATGAGCATGAAACTTGGGGAGGTGGGTTCTGCAGAGCCTTGAGGTTCTTGTCCTCTCTTCTCCACAGGAACCCACTCACCTCTCTGTCAAGCACAGTGCTGGGCATGTAGTTGCATTTAATTAATACTAGAGACACCAACAGGTCCCCATTGCCCAGACTCGGAAGACTGTGGGATTTTTCCCATTTGATTAACATTGGTGAGCTAGCTAGAGACAGGCTTCTACTGCTGCTGCTGCTGGGAAGGGCAGCGGAAAGGTTTGACTGACCTCTTCCACTGGACTTTTCTCTCTTCTTTTCATTTTTGGGGAGGCTACATCCAGCGGTGCTCAGGGCTTTCTCCTTACTCTGCTCAGAAAGCACTCCTGGAGACTTCGTAAAATGCCTGTCAAAATGTTGGAGTTGAGGGGTGGTGGTGGGAGGCGGGGGAAGGATCAGAGACAATATGGGAACATTGGTGGAGGGAAATTGACACTGATAGTGGGATTGGTGTTGAAATGTTTTATGCCTAAAACTCAACTTCACAGTTCTTTAATTAAATTTTAAAAATCATTAAAAAAATATCACTTCTGGTGATGCTTGGTGGATCGAACCCAGGCTGGTCAAGTTCAAGGCAAGCATCCTACCCTATATATGTACCCTGTGTACCCTATCTATGTACCCTAGATGTACCCTATCTCTCTGGCACCAGGAGGCCTAACTTTGAAAAATTACAATATTGGCTGGGAATGTGACTCAATAGTAAAGCATGTGTAGAACCTGGAATCAGTTCCTGGCATCACTCAAAATACTATGCTATCTTCTAATGGAACAAAGCTTTGCCCTCCTTATTTAATTTTTACCAAGTTATGTTCTCCAGTATCTCCCTCCAAGATTTCCTTATTTGGGATATTGTGCTTTTTCATGCACATTTTAGAATCAACTTATTTATATACACATTCATGCGCACACAAAGTTCGCTGTGAATTTATTGCGATTTTGTTGAACGTTTAATTTTACCCAATTTTACTGTTGTTATCTGAGAACGCTGAATAGCTCCTCAGATATAAAGCCCTAATACAGACCTTCTGGGGAGGCTTTCAGGGACTTGTATGTTCTCTCAACTAATGTTATTGGACTTGATTTAGGAGGTGCACCTGTCAGGCCCATCCTAGCACTGGGGTGCTGCCATTTCCCTCTCATTCCATTAGTTAAATTGGAGTGAACTTTCATTTCTACTCTCTTTCTTCCCCCCAGAGTTAAGATCTTCTGGGTAGTCATAAGTGAGCACACAGGCTGGCTGTTTAGTCAATACAACATAGCTCCCCTCCCCTGGCTCTTAACACATGAGCCTCTGTTTAAGCTGGCAGAGACATTAAGGACTGTTAGTTAAACACATCAAAATTTAACAGGTGCATTAAGAGCAGAAAGGCTGGACCACTTCAGTCAGCAGGCACTCTTAGAGTATAGAGTGAACTTGGTTCCCTGTTCTATTCGTGCCTACTCTTTTCTTTCCTGACCACATGTTTGCTGCCCTGACATATTCTAAAGAGACTTAAAAATATATTATCCAGAGGACTATCTCGATCTTGGGGCTTTTGTTATGGTGGGAGTAATTTCCCACAACTGAATACAAGAGCTTCTTCTCCTCCCCACCCCATTCCCCCATATCTTTTAAAATCAAAGCACTGTAGAATTTACAAAGTTATTCATAGTTGAGTTTATGAAGGAAGTTGCTTGCTATTTGCAACCAAAAGTAGTTGGTACTTACCTGTTGCAAGCTTTTTGAGTTAAGGCGAAAATGTTAGAGTTGCTTTCAGAGTCCAGTCTCCTCATTTCCTCCCCCAGCCAGACCACTACCTCTGAAGTGAACTTGTGACTCAAGTGGAAAAGAATTCACTCTCCCTCAATATCTTCTTATAGTAATAATGTCAGTTATACCTCCTTGCATGCTAAAGCAAATAAGGCCTTAAGTCCTCAGGGAAACTGCATACCACCATTTCCCACTGTATTATATATGTGTACTTAAAAACCCATGAGAAATAAAAGTACATGTGAACAAACAGACATGTAGAAAATTAAATGCTTGTGGCATTTTTATGAGTCTGCATGTGCGTTTGTGCTGTGAGAGCAATTATTGCTTCATGAAGCTCTAGGGATTTTGGATTCTCTGGGTAGATTTTTTACCTCTTGTAATCTTATAAAGAAAATGTTCATGATTACAAGGCAAATTTAGGTGAGTGACTTTTGTAAAAGAATAGTTAGTACAAATTTATTTACTCAGATGCCTCTAGGAATTTTTATAAGGTTGCCTTGAAAAAAATACAGTAATAATTTCTTGAAGCTTCTTAGTTCCTAGAAATTATGGAGGAAACGATCAAATTTGAGAAGGTGAAGGGTTATTGGATGTTAATGAAGCCTGCTTTTTGGCCTGTTCATTGATTGTTTCCTGCTCTCCAACTCTGCATCTTTGCTTTCCTCTGATCCTCTCATGCTTATATTTATTATCTCCCCCGCCCCCACCCCCACCTTTCTTTTTAAAGAACATTATTGCTTAGAAGGGGAATCCATCAGGAATTTTCTCAGGATATTATCGCTGCCCATGACACCACTTGTCAGATGTTGGGGTGACCCTCCTTCAAGGTGTGAACATAGATCAGCCTTGCCAGTTCTGATAAAAAGATTTATCATACCAAAGCATAGGGATCTTCCTTCCTTCTGCCACACAAAGGACTCCTTCTCTCTGAGCCTGTGCTTTAGAGGTCATTTTTTTTTAAGCTATCTGTTCTCTGTCAGAAATCTACTGGGGAGAAATGAAATTTGAGAATATAGTTAGATTTCTGTGTCAGATTAGGTCACCCCAAAATTGCCCATTTCAGCTTCCATAACTTTTAACACTTTGCTGCATTGCCTTCTCTCAGTTTTATTTCACTTCTCTGTGCTTTTATTGACATTCTACATCAGGACATTATATAAATATAATCACATTATTACCATTTTTCTAAGGTGCTTGCGAAAAGATTGACTCCACTGTACCTGTAAGCATTTGAGATAATAACAGGTAGTTCATTTACAAAAATATTTTGTCAAATTCTTCTGTCTACTAAACTGAAGAATACACATTTAAATCTTTTTTTCCTAGGTAATTTGACTTCATTCTTTTTGGAGTATCTCAGTTACATAGGTCTAACTAAGGAGGATTGGTTGTTATTAATCTTAGAAATGAGTAGACAGTTAAGGTGCTTGGTTACATGTAGTGTTTTCAACAAATAGCCAAGAAACATACATAATCCATGGAAAATTCAAAAGCAAATAAGTAAAATTCCATTGCCCAGAGTTATAAATTGCTGATAGTTTGTATAGTGTGCAACAGAGATCAGCCAACAAGCTTAGTGCTTTTATTTATTTATTTATCTATTTATTTATTTATTGCTTTTTGGGTCACACCCGACGATGCTCAGGAGTTACTCCTGGCTCTGCACTCAGGAATTACCCCTGGTGGTGCTCAAGGGACCATATGGGATGCTGGGAATCGAACCTGCATCAGCTTCATGCAAGGCAAGCGCCCTACCTGCCATGCTATTGCTCCAGCCCCAAGCTTAGTGCTTTTAAAACCAAGCTTTAGCCATTCGGATTTCTTCTTTGGAAAAGTTTCTGTTCATTTCATCACCCCATTTTTTGATTGGGTTGGCAGTTTTCTTCTTGTGGAGTTCAACCAGTGCATTGTATACCCTTGTTATCAACCCTTTATCGGATAGATACTGCATAAATATCCTTTCCCATTCTGTAGATTGTCTTTGTATTTTGGTCACTGTTTCTTTTGAGTTGCAGAAGCTTCTTAGTTTGAGATAGTACCATTTATTTATCTTTGTTTTCACTTGCTTGGCCAGTGGCGTGTCAGCTTTGAAGATACCTTTGGCTTCAATGTCGTGGAGGGTTTTGCCGACCTTATCTTCAATGTACCTTAGGGATTCTGGTCTGATGTTGAGGTCTTTAATCCATTTTGATCTGATTTTTGTACGTGGTGATAGATGGAGGTCTAAGCCCATTTTTTTGCATGTAGCTGTCCAGTTTTACCAGCACAATTTGTTAAACATGCTTTCCTTGCTCCACTTCACATTTCTTGCTCCCTTATCAAAGATTAGATGATCATATATTTGGGGGTGTATGTCAGAGTATTCAACCCTATTCCATTGGTCTGCAGCTCTGCCTTTGTTCTAATACTATGCTGTTTTAATGACAACCGCTTTGTAGTAGAGTTGGAAGTCGGGGAGGTTGATTCCTCCCATTTTCTTTTTCCCAAGGATTGCTTTAGCTATTCGTGGGGGCTTATTGTTCCATATGAATTTCAGGAGCGCTTGCTCCATTTCTTTGAAGAATGTCAAGGGTATCCCTATAGGGATCGCATTGAATTTGTACAATGCTTTAGGGAGAATTGCCATTTTGACAATATTAATTCTTCCAATCCATGAGCAGGGGATGTCTTTCCATTTCCTCGTGTCCTCTTTTATTTCCTGAAGTAGTGTTTTATAGTTTTCATTATACAAGTCCTTTACCTCCTTTGTTAAGCTGATTCCGAGGTACTTGATTTTTTGAGGCGCAATTGTGAACGGGATTGCTTTTCTAAGGTCACTTTCTTCTCTCTCATTATTTGCATATAGGAAAGCCATGGACTTTTGGGTATTGATTCTATAGCCTGCAACTTTACTATACGACTCTATTGTTTCTAGGAGTTTCTTGGTAGAGGTTTTAGGGTCTCTAGGTATAGTATCATATCATCTGCGAATAGTGAGAGCTTGATTTCTTCCTTTCCTACCTGAATGCCCTTAATATCTTTTTCTTGCCTAATCGCTATTGCAAGTACTTCCAGTACTATATTGAACAGAAGTGGAGAGAGTGGGCATCCTTGTCTCGTCCCTGTTCTTAGAGGGAAAGCTCTTAGTTTTTCCCCATTGAGGACAATGCTTGCCATAGGCTTGTGATAAATGGCTTTGACTATATTGAGGAAGGTCCCTTCTATACCCATTTTGGCGAGTGTTTTCATCATAAATGGATGCTGGATCTTGTCAAATGCTTTCTCTGCATCTATTGATATGATTATATGATTTTTATCTTTTCTTTTGTTGATATGATGGATTATGTTGATTGATTTCCAGATGAAAATGTTCAACATCACTAATTATCAGGGAGATGCAGATCAAAGCAACAATGAGATATCATCTCACACCACAGAGACTGGCCCACATCCCAAAAAACAAAAGCAACCGGTATTGGCGTAGATGTGGGGAGAAAGGGACTCTCCTTCACTGCTGGTGGGAATGCCAACTGGTTCACCCCTTTTGGAAAACAATATGGACGATGCTCAAAAAGTTAGAAATTGAGCTCCCATTTGACCTAGCAATACCACTCCTGGGAATATATCCCGGAGAGGCAAAAAGGTATAGTAGAGATGACATCTGCATTTCCATGTTCATTGCCGCTCTATTTACAATTGCCACAATATGGAAAAAACTAGAGTGCCCGAAAACAGATGATTGGCTAAAGAAACTCTGGTATATTTACACAATGGAATACTACGTAGCTGTCAGAAAACATGAAGTCATGAAATTTGCGTATAAGTGGATCAACATGGAAAGTATCATGCTGAGTGTAATGAGTCAGAAAGAAAGAGACAGACATAGAAAGATCGCACTCATATGTGGAATATAAAGTAGCTGAGAGGTACAAGCTTACAATGTTGAGATTCCTGGCAGACATTTCTCTGGACTTAGTTACTAAAATACTAAAATACAGAAATCCAAAACTATGCTGCTGCTAGTGCGGCCTCCTGACCTCATATCTCTTCATTCTCAGCAGTGGAAAACAAATTACCAAATGCTTTCTTTTCAGCAGATCGACTTTAGGGGGAGAAACTCCAAATCAATAATAGTGAATTTTTTTTGTTTAAATATTTAATGTAATCAAAGTAAAGTGAAAGTAAAGTGAAATTTACCAGTTACACATGCGGGGTGGGGGGCTGGGGAGGTGGGGGGGAGGGGGGAGATATATCGTGATTCTTGGTGGTGGAATATGTGCACTGGTGAAGGGATGGGTGTTTGAGCGTTGTATAACTGAGACTTTAACCTGAACGCTTTGTAACTTTCCACATGGTGACTTAATAAAAGAATTTAAAAAAATAAAAAATAAAAAATAAAACCAAGCTTTAATTTATCTTGTGATTTTGAAGATAGTTTTGGCTATTATAGCTGCAGATTTTCTTTTCCACGCTGGCTGCCTTACTCCTCTCTGGTTAACTGTGAGATAGTTTCTTCCTCTCTACCGGGTTCTTTCTTATGTATTATGCCTCAACTTCAATGAATGTAATCTCTCAATCACCAACAGGAGAACTTGGGTTTGTGCATATAATATTCTAGGGCTCCTAGAGACAAAGCAGAAGTTTACAAGACTTTTTGAGCAAAAGACTTCAAATTGGCATGCCATTACTTATGTTGTAAGTATGTGTTCCTTTGGCTGAAGCAGGCTAGCCACAAGCCTAATCAGATTCCAGGGGCAGTGAAACAGACTCTAGTCCCCAGTGGAAGAAACAAATTCACTTTGTGTAAACCAGTGAAGGTATTGGGGACTTTCAATTTGCCATTCATTGTGTGCTATGTCGGTATGCACTTGAGCATACATAGAAAAAAAAACTTAAGAGGCTATGAAGTTATACAGTCCACGTTTTTTATGTGCAGGAGGGAAGCTCCCAGTTAGTGCTCGGGTGGATAGAGACCACTCTTGGAGATTCTCCGCCATCTGGGCTGGCAGTTCAGTGTGAGGGCCAGAAGGATGCAATGTTGCAAGGACCCTATGGTGGTACTAGGCCACTCCAGCAGTCCTTGTGGGTACAGTTTGCATTTACAGATAAGCTCTAAACCCAAGTTGCTAATTTACTTTTGTGATATACTACAGGGTGGAAAATGCTTTCTTGCATTAGCAGTGACTGGAAAAATAGCTAAAAAAATTAGTACTAACTATTCTTTTACAAAAATCACTCACCTGAATTTTGTAGTATTATAGCTAAGAAAGAAGGAAAATATTAATTCTTTAAACAACTGCCTGAATTACTCTATTCCCTCTTCCTGGTTGGTTTTATCTATCTTCTAATTTCTTTCTTCATTTATTCTCCTTTTTGATGCTGACATGTCATGATGGAAAGCAGAGTCCTGACTACCCACTTCCAGGCCTCACCTTAGCCTCTCTCTAGCTCTTACATCTTGGTAAAACACCAAGTTTTTATCTCAGTAACTTCATGTGTTTAATGCAGATAATTGTTACTTTAGGGTTACTTGTGGGAGTTGAATGAACTCATATGTATTTGTGAATTTATACTGAAAATGCTTGACTCTTACACATGCCAAGGAACTCTATTATGCTTTGGTAGAATTTTGATAACTTTTTTTCACACATCCCCAGCATCTCAAACTGATTCTAGCTTCTCTTTAAAAGACGTTATGGTCTTTGGTTTAATTTAGTGTGGTATCGAATCACTGTTTTTTAATTTCTGCTTAGTGTATATACGTGAAGAAAGTGTGACCTCCACAAGCTTATTCTATACACTAATCTTCAGAAATGCCACAGCCATTTCTTTAATCTGATGGAGCCCCTTACCTACCATCTGTCTTCTCTGATCAGAAATGACATTCTTAACATCAATATATTTTAGACTTTTCTGACAGGAAATATTTTTGAGGATGTATAATCAGTTATGGGCTATGCTTGTCAATAAATTTTACCAGCAAAAATAAATCAGAAATCCTATCAAAATAGTATTATGAAAAGAATCTGTATTCCTTAGTACTTGCCAATGAAATGGTCATGGTTGAAGCTTATGGAAATTTTTACTTAGATGAAGGCTGTGTATTTAATTTGTGTGTTGGCCATTTTTCCAGTCAGCTAAATTTATCTGCATAAATTTCATGTCCTAAGCAGGAAGAAAATGGTTATGGTCCAAAGTTAACCTTTTTCCTTATCAAGTTTATATCACTTTCCCTTGAGTGATTGCTTCCATTTGCCAGACCCTGTGAATATCTTCATAAACCTTCTTCATTCCCTTCTATGTACACACATATATGCATACTTACCTATCCCAAGGAAAAGAACGTCTTCTAAAACTCTTTTTCTTTGCCCTTTTGTAGACAGTGAAGGAATGCAATCAGTTTCCTCCCATTTTGAAAATGTGTCTGCACTGTCTTCACCGCCCATTCGTATTGTCATTCATTCATTCATTCATTCATTGTTCATCTGGTAGTAACAGTGTTAGACACACTGTGGTAGACGCCATGGACAGAAAGATTAGTCCTGGTACTGACCTGTGAATGGTTCTGATACAGAAGGGATAGTCAATGAGTGACATTTAACCAGAACTTTGGGAGAGGTGTAGCCAAAGGCTTTGGGTGAGCTTTGGCGGTATAGAGAAGTGAGAACACATTAGGGTTTCTGTAAGGATCATAAATTGCACTGTGATTGAGTTAGAGTCACACATGGAGCAGGTTAAGAAGCCAGGAATATGATGGTTTTGGGCTAGATTTAGCCTTCAATATAAAACCAGGTGATGTCAGATGAAATCATGCTCATTTATACATGCCAATTATGGAGGTACAGTAACAGGGAGGTTTATAAACTTATAATTAGGGTCTCAGGTGTTCTGTTTCCAAAGCTAGTTGATATATGCTCACCTTCCCTTTTGGGTCTGAGTCTTTTATATGCTTCATTTTAATCGTATAGCTAACTATTAATGTAAATAGTACTTTTTCGGCAGATGACCAAACTGAGGTTGATAAAGGTTAAGTAACAGTCTCAAGATTTCAGTTAGTAAGGTAGAGCTCAGAATGAAAATTCAAAACACATTGTCTTCTTAGAGGGTGAATCTCAATTTTAGTAGCATGCACAAGGGAGGTGATAGCATAGTAAACTGCAGTACTTAATAAGAGTATGACTAGTTTAAAAAATATTTTAGACACCAGGATCTACATTACTGTTGACATTAAGGTTTCATGTGTTAGACATCCTAGCACCACTCTCCACCAGTGTCCATGTTCCTCCACCATTGTCCCAGTGTCATCATTCCCATCCTTCACTTGTGGTAAGTGTCCTACTGAAGGCCAGATTTTAGTTTCTGTTGTCTGGGCATTTGTTATTCCCCTATTGTTTCTTTATACCCCACATCTGAGAGAGGCCATTCTGTGTCGGTCCTCCTTCTGACTAACTACACTCAGCCCAATACTTTCCAGATCCATCCATATAGCAGAAGTTCCATGATTTTATCCTTAAAAAAATAGTATTCCATTGTGTATATGTGACATAATCTCTTTCTTTATTTTCTTATTTGGGGGGAGGGTATTTTGTTTTGGGGCCACACCCAGAAGTGCTCAGTGTTTACCCCTGGCTCTGAACTCAGGGATCACTCCTGGTAGGGCTTGGGGAACCATATGGGGTATGAGGGATTGAACCTGCATCAGCTGCATACAAGGCAAGTGTTCTATCCACTAGACGATCTCTCTAGTCCCTGAACCATAGTTCCTTTATTTACTCACCTGTTTCTTTGATGCTTGGGTTCTCTCCATATTTTAACTATTGTCACTAGTGCTGTAATGAACATTGGAGTGCAAATGTCTTTTGGGTATTTGGGTAGATGCCAAGATGTGGAATTGCTGAGCCATATGGAGGCTCAATTTTTAATTTCTTTTTAGGATGCTCCATATTGTTTTCCCAGAAGACTGTGCCACTCAACATTCCCTCCAACGGTGGATGATGATATGCCTTTCCACACATCCACACCAACACTGGATATTTTGTTCTTTGTGATGTGTTCCCGTCTCACTGGTGTGACATGATATCTCATTTTTGTTTTGATCTTCATTTTCCTTGATGATAAGTGATGTGGTACTTACTTTCAAGTACCTTTGACCATCTGTATATCTTGGAGAAAATTCATGTTTATCTCTTCCCCCCACTTTTTGATGGGAGTTTTTCCTTGTAAAAAAGCCAAGATATATCAGTGCCTTATATATCTTAGCTATGAACCTTTATCAGATGACTGATGGGCAAATATTCTCTCCCCATCTCTGAGGTATATTTTTATTCTGATCATCATTTCTTTTGCCTGCAGAAGCTTCTTAGTTTGATATGGTCACATTTATTTATCCTTGCTCCCATTAGCTTGGATCATGGCACTAAATCATTGAAGCTGCCTCTAGAGTCAATGTTGTAAAGTGTTCTAGCTAAGTTTTCCTCAATATAATGAAGTACTTTCTTGCTTTCTAAGATTCAAACAACCAGAACATATGTGACATAGCATTGGTATGATTTTTTCCTCATAACACCGCTTTCGCTGTATCCCATATGTTCTGGTTGCTTCAGTATTCATTCACATTTGTTTCTGAGAATATCTTAACTTCTTCTTGACCCAATGATTATTCAGAAGAGAATTTTTTAATTTCTAGTGTTTGAGTTTTCCTCTCATTTCCAATTTGTGGTTAGCTTCCTTTTTTTTTTCTTTTTGGGTCACACCTGGCAATGCAGAGGGGTTACTCCTGGCTCTGCTCTCAGGAATCACCCCTAGCAATGCACAGAGGACCATTTGGGATGCTGGGAATCGAACCCAGGTCAGCCACGTGCAAGGCAAATGCCCTACCTGCTGTGCTATTGCTCCAGCCCCATTAACTTCCATTTTTAATGCAACATGTCTGAGAAGATAGTGGATGCAGTTTCTGTCATCTCTTGATATGGTGGAGCTATGTTTTGTGACCCAGAATGTGCTCTGTCTTGGAGAATGTACCCTGTTCACTGGAGAAGAATGCGTACTTGACTTTTGGCCGGTGAAGAAGCTTATATATGTCTGCTAAGTCCATCTCTTATATTTCTTCCTTCACAGCCAGTGTTCCCTTGTTGAGTTTTAGTTTAGTGATCTACCCAGAGGTGATAAAGCAGTGATGGTATATCATTAGGTATATCAACGTTTAGGAATGTGAGTTCTTCCCCTGCCCCTTATAACTAAATACTAATAATGGATGGACAGTTGCATACACTTGCTTAACAAATCCAAGTTATCATGTAATGAATGTCAATTAAATAAGGAGTGGGAAAAATCAACATGTCACCCCCTTCACAGAGACTGGGTCAAACAAGACTCATCAGTAAACAGAAATATGCAGGAGCAGGAATAAAAAAAGCTGACTTTTTTTTTTAACTGTGTTTCCTCCATCCATTGCTAATTAGTTGTAAAAATTAATTAAGTTTTAAAAAATTAATTAGTTTGATGAACCATCAAACTATTTAAAACAACTGCTAACAGACTTGAAGGAAGAGATAGACAGTAACACAACAGTAGTTGGAAACTTAATTATAAAGTAGGTTAGACCACACTGTACAGGGTTGAAAATCAATGCCACATGGAGAAATGAATGATCTTTATGTGCTGAGGTCCCAAAAGAAAAAGCATTCAGAGAACTCTCCTGAAAATTTACCTTCTTTAAGCAAATGGAGCAACACCCACCCCCAATTTCACCTGAGGCTAAAGGCTAATACTGTGCAAGTCCCCCATTGTTCCATTTCCCCCAACATGACCCTATATTATCATTCCCATAGTCCTGCCACCTTGGGAAACACTGATCAAGTGCCTCCAGATATCCAGAGAAAATGACATCACCTGTGTGATATCTGGCTAGGAGTATATAAGCTGAATCTGCTTATGAGAAAACCCTAGATAAATGTTCTGTTAAAAAGTAGGGGACTGAGGAATTGCATCCTTCAAAGTATCACCACAGTAAGCACAATGAATATTTGTAAATGTTGCTAATTAAAAGGAGGGTAGGCATTTGCCTTGCACATGGCTGATCTAGGTTTGATCCCCAGCACAGCATTTGGTCCCTCAATCACCACCAAGAGTGCTGTCTGAGCATAGAGCCAGAAATACGGTCTGAGCATCAAAGAATTTAAAAACAAAATAAAATAAAAGGAGACTAAAGAGAAGTGGTAACTAAATGCAGTGCCTGATTTGAAGCTGAACCATGTACTTGAGAACAGGAGTTATAGAGATTTCATAAATGTCACTGCTTGTTTCCATAAATATTATTAGTTTGTCATAAATGACAAAATTGAAATGTGCTTTGTAGATTTTAGTATTCTAAGTGTTACATTAACTTGTTCATTACTGTAATGTGGTTATATAAAGGGAAATTCCTATGCTTAGAAGAAAAAACATTGTCATATTTAGGAGTATGATATAGGTAATTCTCAAATGACTTTTTTGTGTTAATATTTACATGTACACATATATTTAGTTTTATATGCATCACTGTATCACTGTCATCCCACTGCTCAATTGGCTCGAGCAGTCGTCAGTAATGTCTTTATTCATCCCTGTCATGTTCAGGGTCAGGGGAATGAGCTCCATTATTGTTAGTTTTTGGCATATTGAATATGCCACGCTTGCCAGGCTCTGCCATGAGTTTTTTTTTGGGGGGGTCACACCCGGCGATGCACAGGGGTCACTCCTGGCTCTGCACTCAGGAATTACCCCTGGTGGTGCTCAGGGGACCATATGGGATGCTGGGAATCAAACCCAGGTTGGCCACGTATAAGGCCAACTCCCTTCCCACTGTGCTATCACTGCAGCCCCATCTGCCATGAGTTTTATGTGAAAAATAAGGAACAGCAATAGATAGCAAGTGAATCTAGGTAAAGGGGAAAAGAGTATATGAGTGTTTTCTATAACATGTATATTCCTGTAACTTTTCAAAAACAAAGTTTAAAACTATTCTCTAATAAAAGTTTTTTTAAGAAGATAATTTATCATGAGCAAAGTAGTGATTGTTTTCTATTAACTATTCCCTTCACTTTCTGTCCTTTCCTCTTCCCACTCCTGTTGTTTTTCCCTCTCCTCCTCCTCTGTTCCTTCTTTAGAAGTCCAAGCCTGGTGAGAAGGGCATCTGCGTTGGACAGACAGTCATCACCAAGCACCGGAACACTCGCTATTATAGCTGCAGAGTGATTGCTGTGACCTCACAGACCTTCTATGAGGTTGTGTTTGATGACGGCTCCTTCAGCAGAGACACGTTCCCTGAGGACATCGTGGTATGTATCTGGAGCTCCTGTTCTCCCATCTATTTTTGTATCACCTGTCTGTTCCACCATCAGGAATATATTGCTTTGGAGAGTAACTGTCCAAAGTAACTCCCACTGTGAGGACCTGCTGTTTTCTAGGCCTCACCTGATCCTTCTGACTGCATCAAGCAAAATTCACAGAGGAAAGAGACTATAGTAAGAATTGGATTTGAAGAGGTGTGGGTGTTCCTGTCACTGTCTGCTCACTCTTCCCTGACTCGATTTTCCTCAGTGAAATGCCTCAGAGCTTATGGGGAATAACTCCACAAATCTCGCTTTTTGATGGGAAGTTTCACAAGAAGAGTATTTTCCACAGAAGGTTTTTGAAACTGGTCACATCATATAACTGGCAGCAGAGTTTGTCTCTAGTTTGATCTTAATCAATTCTGTGTTTTAGGGATGAATCCACCTAAGGAACCAGATCTCAATAATGTAGTAGCTTCTACCTTATTCAGGTCTGTTGGTGCTTTGCCTTTATTTGTACTTGGAAAACCATTTCTTAGTGACTCTTTAAATGCAAATTAAGTGTAACTTTATGAGATTGCATATAAACAATTCTAAAATTTTAGTGCCCTGCAGTAGAAGAAGCATATATTCAGTCAGCTCTGCTATTCTTACTTCTTCTGTATGCCTTTAAGAAGGACAAGTATATAAACAAATGATATTTGAAAGATCTTAAAGATCTTAGGGACAGAGTGGTAGTACAGTGGGTAGGATGTTTTCCTAGCATGCAGACTTAATCCCAGGCATCACATATGGTCCCCTGAGCACTGCCAGAAGTAATTCCTGATTGCAGAGCAAGGAGTAACCCCTGAACATCGCTGGATGTCTCCCCCATCCCAAATAAAATGATCATAAATATCATGAATTTAGGTAAGCTAAAAATACCACAACAGGATCATACAAAAAGGGACTGGAGTTTTATATTCTGCATCAATATGTAAATCACAACTTTTTTGTTTGGTTTGTTTTGGAGCCACATTCAGCTAAGAGTTTAGAGTCTATTTACAGTTCTGTGCTTGAAGGTTACTCCTACTTGTGTTCAGAGGACCTTGCAATGCAAGGGATCATTTCCAGGGTTCTCATGTGCTAAGCATGCACGCTCACACTTAAAGCCATCTCCCTGGCCCCATAGCCAACAATTCTAGGAAGTCTGCTCTCTTTATTAAAATAAGTCATATCTTTAAGCCTCCAGTCCAGTCTCTGAGTATTTACACCAACTATCACACTGGTATTGGCAAAGAGAATGGAGCAAAGGTGGGATCCCTGCTTGGCTGGCAATGAGGAGGGTTAGTGGGTACTTTCTGTCTTGTCTGCTAAGTTATAGATGAGCCAGATGCAGCTCTTTCCCAGTTGAGTCTAAAAAAAGTGGGAGATTTCACAAAGTTAATAAGGAATAAGGGTGCCCCTGACTTAACGGGTGGAACCACATGCCAGCGCTGCTCTCTGATCTTGACATGCATTTCATTCTTCTGATCTCAATATTTTTCACATTCTTCTGCTGAGATTAAGAAGGCACATAGAGGTCATTCATTTTTCTGAGGTCACGCGGAGCAGATATGTGTTGGGTAGAGTCTCCACTCAGAGTCTGGTTCCAGAGCCTCGATTCCTATTCCCAAGGAGGAGTAAGACAGAGACATCAGAGCAAGAAGACACAGGCACATGTAGTAGACCACAGCCTGGTTCTCAGTTTTGGTTACGCCAGGCCTGCTCAGACTACATGCATTCTGTTTACAGAATTACAACTTCTTGTATGGAAACTATGAATATTAAGCTGGTAAAAGAGATAAAACTTTCGTGAGCAAGGGATAAAAGACTTATAAGCATTAATCTCAAAACCTGAGCAAATAATTAAGTCTTTATCCATGGTATTAATGAATCCTAAATTCCCTTTCACTGCACAAGTCTACACACACACATGCACAGCTGGATTTAAGCTTTCCTGGAATGTCTTTTATTTGTCCATTAATGAAAGCATATTATGCTGAAAGTTTTTAAATTCCACATGTCTTTCCATCCACTCCTACTCTCTGTGAACCTAGACAAAATGGTATTGAAGTATTCATGAGTTTAAAATTTGTAGGATTCTTTGAGAACATCAGAGCATTTAGATAAAATTGTAAAAGGAACATTCTTTAAAGCTTTGTTATCTATTACTTAGCACATTTCACAAGGATTTAAAATTTTAGCAACAATGTGTGTAAAGCTTGTAGAGGGAAGAAGATCCCTATTCTATGCCGTGGCATAGGTTAGCATGGGCTGAAGATGAAGCATCTGTCTGAATTTGTGTGGAGTCATTTCTTCAGGGAAAACAGCACACTTGCTTGCTCTTCAAACTTGTGTTTTCCTTTGAACACGTACCACATTTGCTTGTCTCTATATTCCTTTACTTACAAATTCCACTCTAATTGATAAAGCCCGTGTTCTCTCCCAAACACATACTTCTCTCTCTCCCCTCACATTTTTCTAAATAAATTTCAGTAAATACTAACTTGCGGGACTGGAGCAATAAGCACAGTGGGTAGGTCGTTTGCCTTGCAGTCAACCCGGGTTAGATTCCCAGCATCCCATATGGTCCCCTGAGCATTGCCAGGAGTAATTCCTGAGAACATGAACCAGGAGTAACCCCTGTGCATTGTTGGATGTGACCCAATAAAGCAAAAAATAAATAAAATAAAACACCCCTTAAAAAAATACTCTCTCTCTCTCTCTCTCTATCTCTCTCTTTCTCTCTCTCTCTCTCTCTCTCCCACACACACACACACCCACCTATACTAACCTATAAGTAGATTTTCCCATTCCTTTGCTCTTTCCTCCCTCCGCATATTTCCTCTTACCCTATCTGATTTCTTCATTTTAATCATTTTTCCAAGTCTTTTGTACCAAGTAGAAATGCTTTAGTCCTACTGTATTTTTATATTTTAGTTACATTCTCTTACTGTCACTAGCTGTCTGCTCATAAAAGAGGTCTGTTGGTTGTGAATGGGCTTCTGCTTTCCTTCTTTGGTAACAATACGAGGACGAGGTTTGTGGGTTTTTTTTTCCTTATAATTGTATTTTAGACTTCTGCAAAGAAGTAGAACTTAGGCTTTATAGATTGTGTAGATATAGACACACTAACACAAAGGAAATACTTATTATAAAGATTGACTCACATGATTATGGAGATAGAGAAGCCCCGTGGTCTACCATTGCCTTCTCGTTATCCCGGCGAGCCAATGGTGGAGTTCCAATCCGTTATGCTTTGAGACCAAGGAAAACCGATGGTATAGCTTCAGTCCCAAGACCAGTATATCTATAGACACAGAAACAGATAATATTTTATTTTGTGTTCAGGTAGGCAGAATTTTCTTTTATGTGGGAGAGGGAAGACTGGCCTTTTGTTCTATTCAGGCCCTCAATTGATGGATAGAAGCCCACCCATTTAAAGCAAGGTAATCTGCTTTATTCTATCAGCCCACATCATATGAAACTTATTAAAAACACCTTCATGTGGGGCTAGAGCTATAGTATAGCGGGTAGGGTGCTTGCCTTGCATGGGGCCCACCCAAGTGCAGTCTCCAGCAACACATATGGTTACCCGAGTCCCACCAGAATCATCCCTGAGCTCAGAGCCAGGATTAATCCCTGGTCCTGAGCACTCTCAGGTGTGGCCCCAAAACAAAACATAAAAATGGCCTCACAGATATTTCCAGAACAGTTTTGATTTAATATCTGGATGTCCCCTGGTCCAGACAGGTTGACACACAAAGTAAGCGTGAAACCTATTTTAGTCCCCGGAATTTTAGAAATCGACCTGCGGTGTCAGCATCTCTCACTCAGTGGCAGGATTTAGTTTCCTTTTCTGTATTGTTTTTACCCATTTTGCCACATACTTTGTCCTGCTCCTCACCCAGTTTCCTGAAAAGCATAGTCATGAATTCAATGGGGCATACTTTCAAAATGTAAAGACTTAATCCAGAATTGACTGGGGTCTCTGTTTCTCCCTGACTTTAGTAAAAGTCCCAGGATGAAAACGTCTTTGTAGTATGCGAAAACTAGACTTCAGTTTGAGAAATGGGCTTGTGATGTTAAATTTAAAAATATAACACATATATGCTGAATTATATGTCCATCGATAATAATATTCAGTTCAATATATGATATAGATGTTTGCATCACCTACCATTTTTAGGCCTTTTAACCTAATTAGTACAGTCACCCAAGTTTAGCATTCCATATTCACCCACATCACAATTGTCTTGTGGAACATGGGGACCCTAATGGAGGAGTTTCATCAGGAAATAAGAAAAATGCAAACAGGTCTGTTTATGTCCCAGTTTCTTGCAGATCGTGGCAGAATAATTATTTGGTGGAAATACTAAATACATTCTGTATTCCTCAGAGAAATCTTGTTTTCATTAGATGATATACTTAGGGTGTCTGAAACTGGGGGTAGGAAATGATTTTCTTCTACTTGTCTGAAAACTTTCTAATCCACACAATGTGCTTATCAGGTGTGATTGCTGCTGGGAAAGCACTTTCATCCCATGTTCTCAGCCGCCTGCGTGACTGCCTCGCTATTCTAAGCGGCAGGTGCTTGCTAACTGGGATTGCTGCATTGGTACAGCTTTTTTTTTTTTTTACTATGAAAATCGAATTCAGAATATCATTCCAAGTTATTTATTTATGTAGGACACAAATAGAGTTCCTTACGAAGCCTGCTGCTTTGGTGCAGAAAGTTACATTCCCTTATTTATAAAATCAGTGATTATAAGCCATATTAAGAATCCAGTAGCAGAGAAGCATTGCCAGAATACAGACTGGCATGAAAATAAATTTACCAGACATTAAAATCCCATCTTAGGATTTTGTGACTAGAGAGAGGTTTTGGAGTAGTAGGGGAATAAATATTCTTTCCACTAGGAAATTTCTTTCCATATCTAGTTACATTATTTCTGTGGTAACCAGAGAAATGCTCCCAGATTCTGCTCTCAACAATCCACCTGCAGAATGTGTGTATCAGCCCAGTTAAACTCGGCATGCAATCTGTAGCTGTCAAAGGAAGTAATAAAAGATATATTGCTACACGCCTCCATCTGTCAGTCTATGAAATTGCGACACACTTGCTGATGAATTTTTTTGTCTCATACTATTTTGATGGGAGTGAAAGTTGCCCTCCCAAAAGAATGCCAGGAGCCTCACCAGGTGGAGCCCCTTTTAGCCTCTGCCACAGTCAGGGATCCTCTGGCATGCCCATGTAACACTAGAGTGACGATTGTTTCCCGTCATGGAGAAGGATGCAGCCTGCCCAGGGAGCCTGGGCAGACACTTAACATTCACTACTGAGTGTGAGAAGAGAAACAGGACCATTTAGAAATTCGACAGCAAGAGTTCATCACTGAAATTTCCTGGAGGACGTGCTACATTTTTCAGCCTCTGTTGCAATGTGCAAGAGGCACTGGGAAATATACTTCAGGATTCCAGGGACTGGTTGTCCCTTTTTGTCCAGTATATAAACTGCAGTTCTGAGAGCTGATTTTTCCCCACTTCTGTTGCAGACACATTGTTAAACTTTCTAGCTATTGGGTGTTTTTCTCTATTAAAATGGGAATAATAATTTCTACCTTCTACGGTTATAAAAAAGGACTAGATGAACTGAATGGCTGACACATTGTGGCGACCAAAAAAATCTATTATTTTTAGACTATTAATTTCAGTCAGTAAAGTTTTTTTTTCCCATTCTTTCTTCCCCTTCCCGTGAATGCCACCCTTTCTGGGACTGGAGGGAACGCCATTATAGATGTGTCCTTACAATTTTGCTCTTTCTTTGTTAATTAAACCAGATGCCTGGGTTGTGAAATTTTGCTGCATCGACTTCAAGTTTCCACTTGCTATAAATCAATCCAGGTGTCTTTTGGACTTTGTAATAAAGAACTCATTTCATTAGATTTAGGCTTGTGTTTTTCTGTGTGTTCTGACTCATATTACAATGACTTTTCCTAGTAAATTCAGCTCCAAAGTAAATTCTAACTTACTCCACAGATGTACAAAGTCAAGTATCACATCTTTTCATGCCCCCCAAACTAGGTAGTGACAGATCACCAATTCAGATTGACCTCCTATATGCCATTGTTTGTGGCTTCTAGGCCCACACACACCTTTCCAGGTGTGCTTAGCATGACACTGCTGGAAAACCCAGATCCTTCTTTGATGCTGCTCAGTGTTAAGCACCCTGTAAGTCCCCACTTGGCCTCATAGGTGTGGGAATGACTGAATGTGCAGAGGCAAGCAAGCACATTTGAAGGCATTCACAAAGCTAAGAACAAAATGTTCCCAGAAATACTTATTTTTTTCCGATGGAATCGTATCTTCATAGGTGTGCTTGATATTTAAGTCAGGTAGAAGTCATACCCTGTCCCAGACAATCTGTTATACTTGTTCTAGACTAACATCCTCTCCCCCCTCCACTCCCGTTCCATTGAGGTTGTAGTTCTGATAAAAATGAATGGGGCATTGCTAGAGAGGCTCCTGGAACTTGTGTCGGTTTAGGATTGTGCCGGTACAGCTCACATGGCATCTAACTATTGTGGAGAGGCATGGTCCTCTCTCTGGAATATGGAGCTGAGTCTAAGATGAAGGACTTTGCCAGAGTCCTGTTGATTTTCACATACTTGAGAAACCTTTTATGGATGTAGTATCTATTAATACTTTGATTTTAATTAATACTTAATCTCTGGACTGGGGAGGTATTTCATAGGACTAGTGTACATGCTTTTTTTGGGGCTGCTGGGGGGTGGTATTTTGGGGTCAAAGCCAGCAGTGCTTAGGGTTTATTCCTGGCCCTATGCTCTAGGATTACTCCTGACAAAGCTTGGGGGTTTCTATGGGATTCCAAGAGATCTAACCCAGGTCAGCTGCATGCAAGGGAAGTGCTTTACCCACTGTGCTATCTTTCCAGCGTCTAGTGTACTTGCTTTTTTATGCCAGAGGCTCAGGTTCAATTTCCAAGTACCTCATGGTCCCTTGGTCTCTGAGCTGGGAGCAACATCTGAGCACCAACCTGGGAGTAATACCCTGAGCATGGATGGATATAGTCTCAAACACCCCCTCCCAATAAAAGTAAAATTAAAATATACTTTTCTAAACCTTTATATTTGACTGAAAAAATTACTTATACATTAATAAATTTGAATGCAAAATAAGAAGAGTTTCATTTGTCTTTTGATTCATGTTGATATAATATATAAGCTTCACAGATCAAACCTATCCATTTTTATGTAAGTAATCAAAGTCTTTAAAATATCCTATGATTATACATTTTAGATATATGACTAATACAGATATCACAGTTTTTCTAAGTTCTTACTAAGCATTCTAATCAGACATTAGTTTGATAGGTCAAATCCTTCAACGTATTTTAAATATTTTCAAAAAAAACAAACTCCACACAGAGCAGTCTGTTCAAAACACATTACATTATAAACACAGTTTACTATGACTAGACTTAAGCACAATGGATAGATATATGGCTATTAAAAATGCATAACCAAAGAGGGCTAGGAATTAATAAATTTTAAAAAATCTAAAAACTTTGAGACAATTCAGAGCCTTAAAGTCTGGTTGTTCCTTTGAAAGCTCTGGCCACTGGGCAAAGGGCAGGGCCTTCTAAGGCCAGCTTTCATCTGATATATCAGTTATCTAAACCTGAGATGCTACCCAGTCTTATAAGTTTCATGAACTATGTCTTATGTTGGTAGGATGGGTACTACTAGTTCTAGGACTTCATTCCCATTTGTGTATTACATGGTTTGCCTTTTGCATTGAAGCCCAAAGCATATTAATGTGATGTTGGAGGTCATGTTTGAGTTGCACTTCCTTTTCATTTTATAAATTATTGGTACCTTCCTGACCACAATTCTGTAGCCATCATACTGACAAATTCCATTTAGTGCTGGCAGCCCTTTGACAAAAAGTATGTCATTATTCTGTTGTCCCATGCAGGGGATTAGCTAGTTGTCCTGAAGACACAACTGTCAGTTATGTTTTACTTCAAATTTATGCCTTCCTCACTTGACAGTATTTCTCTTACTTCCCTTTTGGTAATTATCTCAAGGTGATTAGTTTAGAGAACTTGTTCCCAGGAGACGGGTTCCTTGTGTTTCTTTCTCATCCTTTTCCTTCCAAGGAGACTTATCTCATCGTGAGTCTAACAAAATCAAAATAACTACCTTGAACTTGAGGGCAATGTTATTAATTTCTAGGTTTTCATCATCTCTGTGCAGAGCTTAAATGCATGGGTGGCAGGCACCTTGAACATGATCGTCCCAACATTTGGGAATATCCAGTGGTATCTCTGTGAGTTGTGTGTTTAACGCAGTGCTAGGTACCCTGAGGAATTCAGAGATGCATAGGCGTATGTGTAGGAGTGACCCTGGGTGTTCTAGAGATAAAATAAAATACCCAAGTAGTATGGGAAAACTAGGAAAAGATTTGTCTTCTCCCCCAAATCACCTTCTGGCTACCTAATTGTAGCTCAGTGGTAAAGGCATTATTATTAGCCTTGCAGGCATGAGGCTAAAAATTCCACCTTTCACATTGTTGTTTAGGTTCCCCAGTGCCACCCTATCTTCTCTTTACCCCATCCAAGAGTGTCACTTCTGATCATGGCAATAACAACAGTTAAGGGAATAGGAGGAAGAAAAAATAGATTTTACTATGGGATCCTGGGAAGTTCCCAGGCTACCTCTTATAAGTCAGACTACCTCACCTGTGAAAATTCATGCCCCCATCTAAGCCTGTCATCCCGTTGCTCATCGATTTGTTCAAGCGGGCACAAGTAACGTCTCTCATTGAGAGACTTATTGTTACTGTTTTTGGCATATCCAATACACATGGATAGCTTGCCAGGCCTTGCCGTGTGGGCTCAATACTCTCAGTAGCTTGCAAGGCTCTCCGAGAGGGACGGAGGAATAGAACTCGGGTCGGCCTCGTGAAAGGCGAACGCCCAACTGCTGTGCTATCGCTCCAGCCCCATCTAAGCCTATTTATATTATTTTTTTCATCACTTATGTTCTTTACATTTGTGGTATAGGCCACCTCTCTTGGAACTCAGCTGAAAAATTTTACAAGAAAATTGTACTGGGTAGTGGAAGTTATTGAGATCAAGTTCAAGGATGCAAGCAGCTATGATAGGCCAGCTCGTTGGAGCCATCACATCAGCAAGGAGAGAGATGAGCTAGCTGATCAAGGACTAGTAGGACCTTGTTATGGATTTCAGACAAGTTCTCTGTTAGGTGTTTGAGGGTTTTTTTTTCCCCCTCCCAGTTTGAATAATATTGTGTTGTTTGGATATAACGTTTCTATTATCCATTTGCCAGTTAATGGACTTTGGAGTTCAGCCAGTTTGGAACTATTTTGAAGAATGCAACTTTGAACATTTGTTTTCAGGTCTTTGTGTGGACATGTCTTTTCATGTCTCTTGGGTAAACATATGGAAATGCAATTACTGAGTTCTATGTTAAGTGTACATTTAGCTTTCTAAGAATCTGCCAAACGGTTTCCAAAGCATCTGTCTTCTTTTGCATTTCCACTAGAAATTATATTATATTTCTAGTTATATTTCTTCATGTACTCATCAATACCTGGTGTCGTCAGTCTACTGGTTGATAGTATTCTAGTTAGATAAGTAGTATCAGTATGATTTTAATTCTAATTCTCTGTATGAATAATGACTTTGAGCATCTTTTCCAAGTGTTTATTAATCATGCGTTTCTCATCTTTATTAAAAGGATCTCAGATATTTTGCTTGATTTTAATTAGTTACAGTAATTAAAATACATTGTATATGTGAATCCGTTGCCAGGCACATTATTTACAAATATGTCCTCGTTTGTATCTTTGTTTTTACTTGTTAAATAGTATCTGAGGAGCAAAAGATTTCAATTTTTTTGAAGCCTGATTTATCAATTTGTCCTTTATGGATCATGTTTTTACTTAAATCTTATAAAATTTTGTCTGACTCAAGGTCACAGAATGTTTCTCTTATTTCTTTTGTAAAAGTTTTTTAGTTTTAGATAGGACATTTAGAGATAAGATCCTTTGAGTTAATTTTTGTGTTTTGTTAATTCAAAGTCTTAAGTTCTATCAAATCAAAACAATACAACTTGGTTAATGAATTGGCATAGAATTAAATGAATGACTATAATCACAGTGTAGAACCTTACATTTAGCAGCCAAAAATGTGGCGTTTTTTTTACTTCTTGACTTTCTCAAGATTGCTTTACGAAAGAGAAAGTTGCATATTATCATTTCTTTTTGAAATTCAGAACTTCTAGAAAGACATGTCACAGCTCATTTGCAGATCTACTTGATATCAGGAGTATTGTGGAAATGAATATTTTATGTTTTCAAATACAATTTCAACATTATAATTTTTATACCTTTAGAAGAAAAAGAGCAGAAAATATCAGTTAAAAAGTAAGTTTCTTCGAAAAACAACAAAAAATTGGATGTTTTTAAAAATCAGATTATTTTGGGGTTGGATAGACAGTACGTCAGGGAAGGAGCTTGCCTGGCACATGTGTTGACCCAGTTTCAATCTCTGGCACTATATATGATTCACCAAGCCCCTCCTGAGTGACCCTGAACGTAGGAACAGGCCATCAGGTAATGTCCAAACTAAAATAAAAAAGAAGCACGATGAAAAGAGTATTTTCTATGATGAGATCTTAAATGTAACAAGTGTATTTAGACCTAAATGTTTTTATATATAGTTTGTATCATTTCATTTATATATCTTAGATAATAGTCATTATTTATGTTATTTTAAGTATTTTTATCAGTATTTCCAAGATATTTTTAAAACGTTATATTTTTTCCCCATAAAGGGAGGAGAAAATGAAAGAAAATGAATGGAGAAGTATTTTGCAATGTTTCAGTCAAACAATACTCTGATATGAGTATAGTGTTCACCTCATTCATCATCAAAGTTCCAGTGTCGTTTTACTATCAAAAGACCCCTCTATCCATTAAATTTACATTTTAAGTTGAGCTTTTCTGTCAGCACATTTCCTAATTTGGAATGTGGCAAACATGAAATTTTTAGCTTCTTAGAAAACAGACTGCATCTGTTTAAATCACCGTTATGTACTTGGCAAGGACATAGCAAATAGGACTAAAGAGATAAGACAGTGGGTAAAGCACTTACCTTCCACATGGCCAACCAAGTTTAGTCGCCACACCACCTGGACTGCACCCTGAGCAGTCAGGACTAAGTCCTGAGCACCTCCGGGTGTGGCACAAAAGCAAAACAACA
This sequence comes from Sorex araneus, assembly GCF_027595985.1. Taxonomy (NCBI): domain Eukaryota; kingdom Metazoa; phylum Chordata; class Mammalia; order Eulipotyphla; family Soricidae; genus Sorex; species Sorex araneus. The sequence continues at coordinate 65,411,472 of NC_073302.1, read as the reverse complement.
AAAAGAAGATAATGATTGTTAAATTAAAATGTAAATATTAGTAGCCTCCTATTCAAGTGTTAAATTTCTTATTATCCTAATTAATTTGGATATTACATCCAAATTTAGTCAGTCGAGCATTACTTTTAAATTTGAATATATGTGCTCATTCTCTGTATTAGTCCTTAAAGTAGGACTGGTAGCTAGCAAATAGTCCCTAAAAAAATAACAGGTCTTGAGCTAGAGAGATAAAATAGTGGGCAGGGTGTTTGCCTTGCAGGCAGCCAATCTAGATTCTATCACTGGTACCCGAGACCTTCTCTCCTCTGAGTCCATCAGATGTGATCTCTGGGTGCAGAGCCAGGATTTAGCCATGAACACTGCTGGGTACGCTCCCATCCCTGGGGAGGGAGGCCAAACCCATGTTTTAACTTCCACAAAACATTTCTTTAAAGAAAATTGCTAAATATGATAAAAATTGAATGCTTTGATTCAAATGAAATGAATTTTTATATAATAAAATGAGAATGGAATATAAAATAAATATAAATATGATTATAAAAATCAAATAATTTTTTAATGCCTCATTCCCATGAGAGTGATAAATCTGTGATGAAGAATAGGGCTAATGCAGCTGCTGGTACCTGTGTCTACTCAATAGCAGGGATGTTGGAAATTCTTATTGGTCTTTGCAGGCTCCCCAGTGAATGTTCATCTCTAAGTAATGATTATCATATTTTCCACAAATTTTACTGATATGTAATCTGCAAACATTACAAGTTTGTTATTCATTATAATGGTTTGACTCATATGTTGTGAAATTAATATTTTAAGTTAATAACATTTTTCTTATATAGATACAAAAGGGGAGAAAAAAAGAGGAAAAGTATTTCTTTTCCTTGGGATGACAATTCATACATATTGCACAGTAGAGTTTACCAGTCATTATATTGTATACTATATCCCTCATACTAATCTGATAACTGGAAATCTTTACCTTTTTTCCTTTCTTTGAAATTCCTCTTCACCAATTCTCACCCCTTTCAAACTTACAGCTACAAATCTGATATCTTTTTCTGTGATTTTTAATATTCCATCTATTACTGGGATTTGTAATTTGTGTTTCTTTTCTGACTTACCTCATTAGCATAATGCCTGCATTTCAGTCCATATCATTACAAGTGATAGAACTCTTCATTTTTGTGGCTGAATAATATTCTGCTGCATATGCATTTGCTTAATGATAGTGACATGTTCTGAGAAATGTGTTACTGGGTAGTTTTACCATTGAATGCCTGTCATAGGGTGTACTTACAAAGATCTTTTATATCTTACTTTGTACCTAGACTTTATGTAGGAACCTTCATTTCATCATTCGTGTATGGTTGTTTGTTAACAAAAATGTCATTATGCTGCACATGACTACATCTACTGTAACTATTCAAATTTGATGAACATTTGGATGACAAAATTTAAAAATCTTGGAATAAAATTGAATGATCATATATTTAATAGAAAATATAAACATAGGACCATAGAGACAGTACAGCGGTTAAGGTATTTGCCTTGCATGTTGTTCGGCCTGTTTTGATCCCCAGCACTACATATGGTCCTCCAAGCACACCAGGAGTAGTCTCTAAGCGTAGACCCAAAATAAGTTCAGAGTACAGCCAGGCACGGACCGAAGAAAAACCCAAATGAATAAACATAACGAAAAATTCCTTATCACTTTAAGTAAATACATGGACAGATTTCGCTAGCACAGCACATGCCAAGATTTGTTTATTTCTCTTCAAACTGGGTTTCAAACTTTTGAATTTCCCCAGCTCTAACTTATTTGGTATCAAGCGTCGATGCTGTGACCCTTTACTAAGGCATGACCAGGTGCATTTCATTAATACTTAAAAGTTTCCAGAGCCAGTCCTTCATATAGTACATTGTGAGCACAATGTTTTACATGCAATTTCATATATATGTATATATATGTGTATGTATGTATGTGTGTATATGCATATATATATATGTAGCATTGTCGTCCCATTATTCGTCGATTTGCTTGAGCGGGCACCACTAACGTCTCCATTGTGAGACTTGTCACTGTTTTTAGCATATCGAATACATCACGGGTAGCTTGCCAACTGCCATGTGGGTGGGATACTCTCAGTAATTTGCCAGGCTTTCCAAGAGGGACAGAGGAATCGAACCCAGGTCGGCTGTGTGCAAGGCAAATGCCATATTCGCTGTGCTATTGCTCCAGGGGACTGCTTATTAATCAAAAGAGTTTATAATCCCCATTTGACCCATGGGATTTAAGTGAATTTGGTAATAGAGTACGCTTAAGTTTCTGTTTGATAAAATTATCTGATAGTCAATACTGTTGCTATAGATGAATTAACCACTGCTTTTGCTTTTTTCCCCCAATTTTTATACATTTTATTTTCATAAAGTAGTTCACAATAGTTCATTACAGATAATATTCAAACACCTACCCCATCAGCAAGCATCTTCCCACCATAATTAGATGAAAGTGTATAGAGTTGTATTTTGGGGGGGCATTTAAGCCTGTATACAAGAGAATACAAGCAAATATGTTAAAATCAAACAAATGTGTGCTACTTTAGGTACATCAGTGGGCTAGAGTATAAGAGGTTGTACGGCCATGAATGAGGCCACATGCTCCAGGAAGTATTGCATTACTCTCTTCCGAGACCTTTGTTTTATAGTCTCTGGATCTTGGCTGTTGATGAGATTACATGGCGCTGGGGGCAGTTTGTGGGTGTGTCTGCCAAGCTACTGGAAAACTGGGGACCTGCGTGGAGGAGACCCAGTCCCAATCCGAGTAGGCTTGGAGATCTCAGCCACGGGTCCCACATACCTGGGTTCCTCTGTTGGTTTCTTCATGTGTGAGGCTCGGCGGAGCATGTGTAGAGTGGCCTTGAATATGGCTGGGGCTATTTTCTGGAGGTTTTGAGCTGTTGGGATTCTGCTCGGGGCGGGAAGGGAAACTCAACCCATCCTTCCCCGAGGTGCCCCATTGAAAATAGCCTGGCACAGGGGCAAGAGATTCTGCCTGCTTTTGCTTTTTATATTACCTTTTCACATCATACTTGAAAGATGTTTGCTGATTTTCCTGGGTAAAAGAGAACTAGCAATAAACCCCACCTTTCATTTTACTAAACAAATTATATTTTGAGATTGGAGTATGTGGATAAAGAAGAGGAATGATATGAGGAAATGCAGAGAGAGAATAGGATGAACAGTTTTTTCCCCCTCAATTCCTAATCTTTCCCACGGTCATAAAATATTCTCTGCTAAGAAGTATAATTTATAATATATGTTCATTCTGTGTGTGTCTGCAAATCAATTGCCCTGCATCATCTGATTTCTTCCCCTCTATAAAACATGTAATACTGGATTTACAAGACTGCTGTTCTTTAGATGTTTTATACATGGTTTTTCAAATCCAGGTAGAGTTTTCCACCAATATAATGCTGATGTAATCTGAACCTGGAAAAAATCATTATGCAAATGAATTGCTGAATGATCAGTAAAAAGAAGAGGAGAGGTGGTTAAAGTATTTATTTTTTTAGTAGTAGAGGTTTTTTTAAATTGTAGGTTTTATTTTTAAAACTGTTGATTTTTAGCTTTTATCCTTAGGAATAAAGGCTAAATGATTTCTTTATAAGCAACTAAGCTGATGATCATTTTATACGTGATTTTCTGTGCTTGGGGCACAGGCAAAATTGAAACTTCTAGAGCAGTTTATCTGATTTATACTATAAAATAGTAACTAATAAGAAACAGATCAGATTTTAGTGACTGCAACCAAAGTCACCAATATCTAATGTTTTGTTGAAATAGAAACTATGAGAACTGTTGAAATAATGTAAAAGTGAGCGGCATTGATATTAGATAAGATTCTATAATGAGATCAGATACACATTTTGGATACAAGCCACAGGCCTTATATCAGGCTGCTAGTGTCTACAAGTCGACCTTAAATTTCCTTATTATTAAGTATTTTATTCCCTCTCTGAGCAAAGAGATTTTTTGTAATGGTTTGTTTATGAATTTTATTAGTTTTAAGCTTTATTTCAATACTATTAAAAATACTTTCCTGTATTATTTATGCCGAAACTTTACCTTATATTATTAGCTACATTTCCACAGGGTTTGGTTTTATGTGACATTTGCCTTTATCCTTGTGAGAAGTTGAAAGGCACATACATAGCCAGTGTCTAAGAACACGTTCTCTCTAGAAGCCTGAGGGTGGGACACCAGTGTGTGTGGTGCTCCAGTACTCCTCCCCCACCTTGCCCCCCTATTCCTGTGAGGTCTGATCTTCTGTGAGCAGGTCCTTCTTGTGGAGGAGGAATTGCTTCTGTAAAGCATAGCAAGTATTTGCATATAGAGATTTAGAGATTTTCTACTCATAGGATATCTTACTTTTCAGTAACATTTACCACACACTAGGCATTGTGGAAAGCCCAATTTGCATTGAAGTGCTATGCAAATTACATTTTTCTTCTATTTTTGATTGAAGTAACATTGTAAATTTTTTTCATATGTTTCAGGAACGCTACATTGAAAAATCAACATGTATATATGCTGTATAGGTTCACTCCTAAAGTTCCAATTCTGCCCTTCATCATCCATTATTCCTTTGATCTCAATTTACCATCCCCCCCTTTGCTATAATCCAAAAGTTTGTTTCTGTTTTACTGAATCTGTGTTTTTAATATATATCACATACAAGTGAAATTATATGAATATTGTCTTTCTCCTCCTTGCTTATAAATACCCTCTAAACATAATACCCGCGAAGTCTCTCCATGTTGTGAATGGCAGGATTTCATTTTCTCTTAACAGCTGAACAGTGTTCTATCGTGTGTATATATCACAGCTTCTGAATCCACCTGTCATCAGTTTGTACACAGCTGCTTTTTAGTTTTGGGAAATAAGGCTTTTGTAAGTAAGACTGCATTAACATAGGAATGCTTATAATTTTGTGAATTCGTGGGTTTTATTGTGTGTGTGTGTGTGTGTTGGGTAAGTACCCAGAATCATGGTAACTAGATAATATAAAATTTCTGTTTTGAACTGTTTGATAATCTTCATCATGGCCTTTATAATGTGGCTACACCAGCCTGTGTTCCCATCACAGTGTTGTGTCCCCTTCTTTCTTGTCCTTCCCACTACTTACTGTTTCTTATCTATGAGATCATAGTTTTTTCTACAAGTTTAGGGTGATATTTCAGTGCTGATTTGATTGGCCTGAAATGGTTTTACATTCAAGGAATTTACATTTCAATGCAATGTTTCTTAAGGTCTTAGATACCTCCCCCAGGAGGCATTTGCGAGCTGTGTGTGTCTGTGTGTCTGTGTGTCTGTGTCTGTGTCTGTGTGTATGTGTGTCTGTGTGTCTGTGTCTGTGTGTATGTTCAGTAATCTTAGGTACAATAGGGAGAAACAATCTGTTTATTCTTTTAAAGAAGGTGGATTCAGGGTAGTCACAGAATTGTTTTGTTTTGTTTTTCTGAAAAGGGATTGGTAGGCCAAATAAATTTGGGAAAAAATGACAGCCACACTAATAAAAATGTACTACAAATTGAGGTAACTAGAATGTAGGGAATATAATGTTGTAAGAACATGTGACTAATAAAAACCTTACATAGATGAGTGATTAGTTGTTTGACCTAGAGTTGCAGAAATACATTAACTAGACATAATGCAGAGGAGAGTTCCTGCCACAGCATGTTCAAAGACTTGCACAGAAGGCAAGTGCATCTGTTGGAGAAGATAGATGATAAAATTAGAGGAGGAAAAGACCAAACAAGGTTAGGTCCTGGAGACCCTGTCTTAGGTTATTAGGACTGAGTCTTTATTCTAAGAGGAAGTTATCTTATTAACTCTTTAATTAAAAAGTTAAATAAACTTATTTAACTTTTAAATAAGTTTAAATGAAGTTTTATTTAAACTTAATATTAAACAGAAGTTAATATGAAAAGATTTGTTATGAAGTATTTTCTTTGGCAGTGGTAAAAATGAAATGGAGAATGGGCCCCAATGGATGCTTGGTGACTAATTAGGAGAGCTTTGTAACAGACCAGAGGAGAATTGATATAATTTAGACCATTTTTGGACTTGTGGCAGGGCTCTAAGATACATTTAGCCAGTAAAATCAAGAGGATTTAGTGGTGAACTAACTGCTACTAGAGTTCAGGGACAAAGAGGTATCAGAAAACTTTGAAGGTTCTGTCTCAGCAAAATGCTAGGTGATATCCATCAGTGAGACAGGGACATTGGAAGATACCCAAGTTCCAGAGCTAACATTATGAATATAGACTTGGCCATCTTGAGGTTTCTTCACTTCTCTTCTCACCTGTTTTTCATCTAGAACAATTACTGCATTTAAGGCTACCCCATAAACCCTGTTTTTTAGAACATAAGTAGTGGTGTGTTTTGTGTGTCTTTGTCTGTGTCTGTGTGTGTGTGTGTTAACACCCACTCCACACACAGACTCATAAGGATGCTGAATAAAAAGCCCCATACAGCAGTATGTGGATAGACATCCCATATTTCAGAAATACCAGGGCTAGATACTTTATTTTCATCTCTTAAATGTTCCCGTAGCTCTAACCCAGTTGATAACACACTGAGTATTTGCCACATAAGTCTTTGATGTGGAAATATAACCACCAAAATTGATGAACCAATCTTATTTCCCCATTATAGGGTCTCCATCTTGACCTCATTTAAATAGAGTATAATTGCACATTTCTAGACTTGGCCTCTTTGTATGGTTTATTCTAACTTTCATTAATCCGCCAAAAACAGTAACAAGTCTCACGATGGAGATATTACTTGGTGCCCACTCGAGCAAATCTTTGAACAACAGGACAACAGTGATAGTGACAGTGACAGTTCATTTTTTTTTTCTTTTTAGGCCACACCTGGCGATGCACAGGGGTTACTCCTGGCTCTGCACTCAGGAATTACCCCTGGCGGTGCTCGGGGGATCATATGGGATGCTGAGAATCGAACCCAGGTCATCCGCATGCAAGGCAGATGCCCTACCCGCTGTGCTATTGGTGCAGCCCAACAGTGACAGTTCATTAATCTGTAGCTTCCTTTAGGGTTTATTATCCTGATTTTCGTCTCCTCCCAAGTTTTCTGTACTTGTGATCTGTGTCCTTGCCCCAGAGAGTTTTGACAGCTTTGCCCTCAGTGCTGTTCTTTTCTGCACCATAAACCAGAATCAGGTGACATAACTCTTGTTTGCTGTAGGAAGGTGCTCATGTTCTGAAGGAGATGGGCTGCATGATCTTTCCTAGTTGTGAACTTCTCTCATTTTAAAAACTTTCTTATTTTGAAAGACTGGGAATTGAACCTACTGTAGCATTGAGCTACATCCCAGTTCTCATGTTATATTTTTAAAAATAATAATGTAGGAGTACTGCTATTTGTTGGACTGGAGCGATAGCACAGCGGGTAGAGCGTTTGCCTTGCATGGGGCCAACCTGGGTTCAATTACAATTCCCCCATCCCTCTCGGAGAGTCTGGCAAGCTACCGAGAGTATTCTGCCTGCAAGGCAGAACCTAACAAGCTACCCGTGGCATATTTGATAGGCCAAAAACAGTAACAAGTCTAACAGTGGAGATGTTACTGGTGCCTGCTCGAGCAAATCGATGAACAGTGGGACAACAGTGCTACAGTGCTACTGCTATTTTTTAGCCATTGATTAAGCTGATTGAATTGGGCATGCATTCCACATTACTTTTTTATTTTATTGTATCACCGTAAGATAGAGTTACAAAGCTTTCATGTTTGAGACTCAGCCATACAATGATGGAACACCCATCCCTCCACCAGTGCAACATTTTCCACCACTGATGTCTCAAGTATTCCCCACCCCCCACATCCCAGTCCTCTCTCTGCCTCTATGGCAGACAATTTCCCCAATACTCTCTCCAACTTGGGACATTAGGTTTTGCTTGAATTTTCCCACCACCATTCAAGCCTGGGGCAGACGCTAGTTAATATATTTTCCATAGCTCATTCTGAATATAATGAGAGCTTGCACAGCCACGATTGTAAATGTAAATTTCTAGATTGTAAATGGTTGGGTTCCAGAGACATCTCTGTATGGCACTAATTCATTTTGGGATCCAATTGGGAATCTCTGGGCCAGGGCTGTTGGTGCATTAAGATGGCATCCAGAGGCAAATTGTGGGCATGACAGCCAGTCTTCTGGGCAGGTGGGGACACAGAGAGGGACAGCCCAGTCCTCTGCCACCATGCGACCTGGAGATTTAGTCCTGAACCTGCATATCTGAACCTTGCTTGTGGAGGCTCTTGGTCACCAGGATTCCATCTGGAGTAGGCGGGGAGACTGCACATGCTCCATCTGGGGTGCCCTGGTGATATTGCCTTGGTATGGGGCTCAGAGAGATCTCTGGAGGTGTGGAGTCTTCTGGGACTCGCTGCTGTGTCTCTGGGCCAGGGAAGTTGGTGTGCTAAGATGGTGCCTGGAGGCAAATTGTGGGCATGACAGCCAGTTTTCTGGGTGGGTGGGGGACCGGGGAGGGACAGCCTAGGTCCTCTGCCACCATGTGGCCTGGAGATTTAGTCCTGGAACCTACATACCTAGACTTTGCTTGTGGAAGCTCTTGGTCACCGGGATTCCATCTGGAGTAGGTGGGGAGACTGCACCTGCTCCATCTGGGGTGCCCTGGTGATATTTGCTTCGTATAGGGCCCAGAGAGATCTCCGATGCTGTGGTGTCTTCCAGAACTTGCCTCTGTGTCTCTGGGCCAGGGCTGTTGGTACGCTAAGACTCACATTACAAAATTTTCAGCAGATTATATCTTTGTGAGATCCATCCTGAAACGGTGGAGTCAGACTTGGGGTATGGCGGCAATTTTGGATTGTGGAAGCAAGTGGCTGCTGGGGACTCTGCTTGGGTGGGCGCAGGCCAAATTGCCCCCAGTGTCCAGCCATGGATGGGTCTAAGCTTAACTGTGGCTTTTGATCTCTTTCGAGATTTATTTAGGGGTCTCTAAAGCAAGGCCGGTAGTAGAGCTTACAAGGTGGATCTGGAGTTTGTTTGTGGGGGTGACTGCCAGTGCTTCCATGTGTATAGGGAAGTGGGAGGAGGTAGCCCATCCCAACTCTGAGAAAGCCTGCAGATTTCCATCATGAAACCCAAATACCAGAATTTTCAGCAGATTAATTCTTGGTGAGGTCCATCCTGAGATGGTGGAGTTAGGCCAGGGGTATGACGGGGATTTTGGTTTGTGGAAGCAAATGGTTGCTGACGGCTCTGCTGGAGTGGGCCACCAGGCCAATCCACCCCCCTCCCATTTATCCCAGTGTGTTCAGCCATGTGTGGGACCTAGATTAACTGTGGCTTTTAATCTCTTTATGTATGGATCTCTGAAATAAGACAAATGAATGAGCTTGTATAGCTGAACCAGAGTGGTTTGTGGGTGTGGCTCCCACATACCTAACTTTTGATCATTTAATTCCTTAGTAAACTTGGTCCCAAGTTATTGGGGTCTGGCCAAAGGCACAGCGGCAGTTTGGGGGTGTCAGGAAGCCTAAGGCACCATCAGGCTGCTGATGCACTTACCCCAGGGGTACAGGTGACCTGTTGGCGGCACCATATCCCTGTCACATGACATTTTTAAGAGGGAAGGTTCAGTGACTTAATTTGGTAGAAAAAGTCTGTGTGTAATTAGCAGTAATACAGAGAATTGGCACCTAAAATATAATTATCCTAGGTACACAGTGTTTTGTATAAGATACTCATAGCTGACTAAAGTGTAAGAAATATAGGCAGATGTGAGTGAAAAGTGTAAGTCCCTGCAGATCCCCACGTCTGGGTGAAATTGTTTGCTGCTTGCCTATCTTTTGAGGAAAAATAAAAAGTATATATAAGCCATGTTTGCGTATTGTATGTGCGTGTGCAGATTTTTGTTGTTTTGAGTACTGCCAGTATCACCTAAACTGGCCAAAAAGGTAGAATCTCATCCAATGTTAATTGCTCATTGATAGTTAGCAAGCAATGTTTAAAAACCATTTGCTGGCAAAACCTATAATCCTTCATATTCCTCTCCCTGCATGCCTAGTTTTTCTACTCACTTTCAGAGTAAATCTGTGGAAAGAAGGCTCAGCCCTTCAGGCTAAGCAGCAGCAGTCACTAACCTTGTCTTTCATAAGCCCGTGTTCCCTGAAATTCCCCTCACTCTGGCATGTTTTTGGTTCATAGACACTACTTGACGTTAATCTATATTAATTCAAGACTGTGGTTGTCTCATTTTAAGAAAGTAAATGGGCTTCTTACATAGGAATTTTATGAGATTTTAAAAGAGGTTACATCATCATTGAAATACCGACTACTCAGTGTTCTTTAAGCAAGTCAGTTATCAGCAAGAATCTGCTTGAAATAAAGATTGATGCCCATTGTGAAAAGAACAGAGGTCCCTACTTCAAAGACTCATTGACTATTAGAGAAATAATCCTCAGTGTTATTCCAGAACAGGCATTCCAGGCTTGAGTGTGATCAGCAAAGCTAAACGCACTGGCCTCCTTTAATGTATTTTTAAGCCTTTGGATTAAAAGCTCTTGTTTGGATAAATCTGACAGTAGTGTGTTATCTACATATTATTTTCATTCTTGTTTGAGAACCTGTAGATAGCAGGATTCGTCTTAATTTCACATTAAAATTGACAGTCTTGACAATAAAAGATTCTGTGGAAGTTTCTAAAATTTCTAATTTTTTCCTTTAAGGGTAACAGTGTTGAGAAAATAGTTGATTCATTGCCTTCTCCCCACCCTATTTCTCTGTCTACCATTTATGAGAGACTAGCATTGGTGGCAGTAGGCTTGTAGTAATTATATGTGCCCCATTTTTCTTAAGACAATCTGTTATGAACATGATTGTTTAAGTGTATCATTTGCATTTAATCTGAAAGGACATTTGTTACTTCCTTCCATTGTTCCTTTATATTCCACGTACCGGGAATATCATTCTGTATCTGTCTCTCATCTTCTGACTAAGGAAATGACAAATGTACACAAGGCAACAGAACCTGAGACCTGGTCTGCAGAAATGAGATTACCATCGTGGTAAAACCAAAGAGAGGGTACAATGAGGGGACGGGTGAGAGGTAGGGACAGTGGTGGAGGGAAGTGGACACTCTACTGGAGGGTGTATTGTTGGAACCTTGCATGCATGAAACTCTTATCACTAACAGATTAGAAGCCACAGTGCCTATAATTTTTTTAATTAATTTTAATTGTAAAATAAAAGAAAACATGAAAAATATTAAAGGAAAGACCTATTAACAGAGAAGCAATCATTTATATGGAAAAGGCACTTGATCACATTTTATTGTTATGCGTAGACACATTTTCAACTTGAAGGAAATTCTGAATTTCTTCATTTGCACCATATATATATCTCAAGACTCTCCCCTCACCCCCCTTTCTGAATTTAACATAATATAAACTGACATCTTTTGAGAAGTCATTCTCATAAATCTTTTCATTTGTCTTCACCCCTTGCTGATTCCCCTTTTTAATCCCTTATTTAAAATTCTCTCCAGATGTTACTCATTTGCTCAAAATCTTGCACTGTTGGCTTTAAAATGGGAAGTTAAATTAAATTATAGCTAGCTCTTGGCAATTTGTGACAATTTGCAAGTCATGTCATTGCTCAGCCTCTCTCTTTAAAGGGGGGAGAGTGGCCTAGGGCCCCTCCAGGCCTCTCCTGGTTCTGCAAAGAAAAGCAATGAGTTTTCTCTAATCATCTCTGACTGAGCATTGGGGTGGCCTTAAGCTGTCTCCTCTCTTTCACACACGCATGTTGCTCTTTGCACACCTCAGGCAGCACCTGTAGGATCAGTGAGGTAAATCTACTTGAGTGAGACCAGGACTTGAAAAGTAGCCCTTAGTTTGGGCACTCAGATTAAACGTAGGGGAGAGGAGAGGTAGGCATTTGTGTATATTTTTAGGAGAGAGAAGTTGTTTTTTTTTTTTTTTTTACTAATTAATGCTTGACAGCTTTTCACACACCATCATGTCTTTTTTTTGTAGTTGTGCTACCTATCAGAGAATTTTTGTAAAAGGCCTTTTTGTAGCAGTCAGCTAAAACCCACACAAGCTGTGTCTCTCATCACTTCTTTGCTTTTTTTTGTATGTGTAACCCATTTTGCGAGTCAGCTCTTTGAGTAGTAAATTAAAACAGCGCTTCTTGAGTCATGGCTCATGCTCAGGGCCACTGTGTACATAGAACAGACTGTCTCTAAGTGTGCATTCCCTTTCTTCTGGAGCCCTCAAACCACCCCCTTACCTCCCGCTGTCCCCCAAGTCCCTTTCTATTGCAAGAACTCTCTTCCAGACACAAGGGATTCACTTGGCCCATGCTCACTGCCAGATTGTTGCCTTGATTGGTAGGAAGCTTTGCCACTTTGTGTAGAATCTAAATGTGCCTCTGAAGCACTCAATGAGCCCTGAGCACTAAGATGTGCTCTCTCACTCATGCTCCTTTCAGTGACTATCACATCCTTCTGAATCTCCTCAACTGCAAACAAAACAATCTTCCTGCTTCAATTTCCTAATACATTAATATGAGAAAGGATGAATAGGATTTAATGAAGACGTGGTGGTTTCAGAATGTTTCTTCCCTTGGATCTACCAGTTTAAACACTTAAATTGTGAGCCCCATGACTGAATTGGGGTGGGAGTGCGGGGTCGTCTCAGAAAAACTTGGCAACACAGGTCAGAGAGGTAGTGCAAAGATAAAGCACTTGGATTGTGCAAGGTTGACCCTAGTTTGATGCCCATAACCACATGTGGTTCTCTGAACACCACCAGGAATGATGTCTGAGCACAGAGCCAGACATAAACCCTGAGCACAGCTGGGTGTTATGTGACCCCCCCCCCACCACACACCCCACCCCCCCAAACAAAATCAAACAAAGCAAAACTTAGCAACAGTAAAAGGATGCTGAGTGCACAGTGACTAAAAATTAATTCAAAATCAGTCATGTCATGAATTGGATGTCTTTCTAGCAGTGCTTGCCTGTATTTCATTTCTCAGTTAAGGGTCATGAATGAAAATGTTTACGAAGGCCTGCTCCAGGACACTTTCATAAGCTGAAATTTTGGGGACAACATCTCACTCAAAATTCTGCTCAGCAGTGTGAAAACACAGTGTCTGACCCTTAATCTGACCGTGCACATATAACAACTCTTTGTTCCTTTCATCTGGCCATTGAACATTACCGATGCAGCTAGGAGGAAGATTGAATGAATTATTTATGCAGCTATTAAAAAATCATATTTCAAAGGATACTTAATGGCACAATGTAATAAATGGAAAAATCAGGCTCAAAATTGTATATACAGTCTGATCCCAATTATGTATAAAAAATAAATATGCAAAGGAAAAATCCTCAAAGGATGTGCATCAAAGTGTTACTGATTATCTGTGGAGAGTGTAATCATAGGTGATTATGATTTTCAACTTTATTACCTTCTTATAGTTTCCATATGAGTACGTTGTATTTTTATAATCAGGAAAAAAGTTTGATTTTTTTTTTCCAGAGACCTGAACCCTTACAAAAAGTCTTTGTATGATGGCTCTGTTTTTCTGGTTCTCCTTATCTGGATTCTTTTAAGCTCTTGAGTCAAAATTTCCTTATAGTTCTTCCATTTCTTGAGGCATCTTGAAGCTCTCTGGGATATAATCACCACATGGTGTGTTCATAATGTCTCGATTAAATGCTTCCACTTCACATTGCAGTTCCATGATGTAGGAATTCTTACACTTAAAAACAATTTTGGGGGGATTTAATGCCTGCATTTTCCACTCTGAATTGATTGAGGTCCAAAATTTCATCTGTATTACTCACTTGTAGTCCTACTATTTCTAGAACATAAGAGATGCGCCACAGTTCTATGATGAGTGAGTAACCAGCCCCACTATGTGACTGCTGTGTGTGAGTATACTTCTTTGTCTGAACAGGAAATGATACCTTCCTGCCTGCACTGCATCACCTTTGGGAGTAGTTATTGCCTTCTCAGTTTGTTGTTTTTCACCATTTTTTTCTATTTTTCCACCTTCTCCTTCCATTGTTGCTGTGGTGGTGGTGGCCCAGAGTCACACACCCCTTTGGCCAGGTGGTCATCATTTTGCCCCCACTGTTTTAACTATAGTGTTCACCAGAGGTTACATACTTTAGTTGCAGTACATATGCGAATCTTGCTGTGGTGTGCCAGAAATCACACCCTCTACTGTTGATCTGGGAGTCCCAAACAGCCAGTGAGGCCATGGCTGGCACATGTCGGTGACACTAGGGATCAGACTATTGCAGCCTCATGCTTGCTACACAGATCTTTTGTGACTGTGCTATTTCCAGATCACTTTCATCACTATTTTAAATCTCACAGATCTCCTTTCACCCAAGTGTTTTTTCATCTATGCCTGGCCATCCTTCAGTGTCCATATTGATATGAATTAAGTCCAGTCCCAGTTTAGTTTACACTTGCCAGCTTCTGCTTACTGAGCCATGAACCTCTGTTCTTCTCTCCTTAAATATAAACGCTCTCTCCTTCTCCCCACAACTCTGCCAGGTTGTGTTATGATATCCATGTTGTTGGCGAGGAAACTAGTTCATCAGGAGATAAAGTAGCTCGTGCCCCTACCAGCTCCCCTCAGCTTCCAGGCTTTGATACTACAGACAATATGCTCTACTTTGGGCTTCTGTAGTGTCCCACATGTCACGTGGGGACCCCAGTGCTGGTTGTCGCAGGAGAAAGTACCAGGTAGAGCAGGAGGAGACTCTGCGGAGAGCAAGAGAGGCCAAATATCTCTGATCAGACCTCAGTACACAGAACAGTCTCTCTCCTCACTGTGCTTGCTTCATCTCTCCACTCGTCTTGTCTTTGACCTTAGGACTGAAATTTAGAAACCACTGAGAAAGTCGCCTCATGCCTGTCTTTTCGTGGGACATGGGATTTTATTGACGCAATCAGTTATTTTGTCACTCATGTATTTTTCAGTTTTAGCCAGTCAGTGGAAAGAAAGGGTGACAGTTTTGTCGTCTGTGGTTGAAAGTGTATCCCACCAGTATTTGTGTATGAGGAGTGAATAGCCCTGGGTGCTCCCGCACGAGTGTCTGCAGGAAAGCCAGGAGGAAGACGCAGGAACATTGCTTAGAATCTGTGTCAGCTGTCACTTCATAATGGGAAAACTACATGTGTAACAGTCCTAGTGCATGTCCTTGGTTTACAGTGCCACCTAGTAAGGCAGTTGACACCAGCTAACCTTACTTATAAGGTGGAGAATTTTTGCTGGAATCATTGAAGTACAAGGAATAAAGCAGGCAGTGTGGGGACCAACCTGTAATAAGCATGCAGGTGTAGTATGGCTTATGACTATGGCAGTACCTATTATTGGTGGTGGTAGTGGTGGGGAATTTTCTGTTGATCTCTGAGAGACCATACTAAGACCCTTCCAGTATTCAAGATGCTCAGCGACTTGTCTCTGTAGCCCAGGAGACATTTGGGTAGAGATATCTGTAACCAGAGCAAATCTCCAGACAGTGTCATATATTGAAAACTTAGGGTCACTTACTAACCATGTAAGGCCAGTTATATCAGAACATGTTCTGGTTGAGGAATGATTTTTCTCCTAAACCTTTTGAATGAGTGACTAGGAAGCTAGGAAGCCCTTTGGTTTTCACCAGTAAATGGAAAGATTCTTTTCAGCTTGGTGAAAAGGCTCTGGCATGGAACCACCAGCCCAGTTGGCTAAGAATCGCCAGAGGGGCCCACAGACGTCCTGATGACTGAATGGAAGGTATTCCTCCTCCGAAGCCAAACTGCAGAAACTAGGTTGGAGTTCAGATGCTAGGCAGCCAAACACATGACAGAAAGCTGGTATGCTTAAGTACAGGGTAAACAATCAGTCTTTTTAATTCCTGCCAGGAATTAGAATGCCTTCTGGGGTGCCAGTGAAGGTGGAGGGTGGGTTTCCCAGACAGTGTTTTATTATTGTTGTTGGCTATTTTACTTCTACAATTAAAAGGGTGGTGGGTGAAACAGTTCGGAAGGCTGAAAAATTGAGAAATCAAACTGAAACATTTTCGCTAGTGGGCAGGTGATGATTCTCCAAAGGAGTCACTTGTGTGGCTGTCCCTTGCAAGGGCCCAGTATGAGTTCCAGTAACACAGTGACTTCAGAACTTAAGTAGTAAAATGGTAGTTGGACTTTTCTCTCTTGTTGGTGGAAGAAAGTACAGGAGTTTTGCCCTGCTTTGGGTGAGACAGAAGAACGCTGGCCTGGGTTGATGACATACTTACAACCATAGCCCGATGTCTTGACTGTGATTATTATTCCCTGACTGTGATTATCATTTCTATCTTTAATTTTCACATCAGCTGCTGAGTACTCTAGCTATAGGCTTACCGAAAGCTCCAGAGATCAGTGTCCCTTCAGACAGAGCCCTGGCAATTTTAAAAGAGTTTACACACTGCTGGAGGCAGTACAGAAAATGGTAAAACTATTTATGTCAGGTGAAGACAAATACTTCCGAGGGTCTAGATGGCAACTAAGAAAAATGCATTAGCCCAGGTTTTTAATGCATGTAATTTTCTAGCAAAGGTGTTTACTTGCTCCAGCAGCACACTAAGAACTGCATTAGGGAAGACCTCTTTAGCTTTGCTACATCCTTTAATACAATAGGTCTCAAATTCTAGAGTGCTTTAAAAAAATCAAATCATTCCATCACTTAGAACTACAGAGGGAGAGGGGCTGGAATCTTCATTTTTTAGTGTGTTTTTTTTTTTAATTTTTATTAGTGAATCACCATGGGGTACAGTTACAAACTTATGAACTTTCATATTTGTATTTAGTTTACATCCCTCCACCAGTGCCCATTCTCCTCCACCAATGATCCCAGTATTCCTCCCAATACCCCCATCCCAACCCCCACCACCCCACCCTGTCTCTGCAGCAGGGCATTCCCTTTTGTTCTCTCTCCTATTGGATGTTGTTGTTTGCAATAGAGGTATTGAGTGGCCATCATGTTCAGTCTATAGTCTACTTTTGGCACACAGCTTTCAACCCGAGTGAGTCCTCCCAACATTCTCTACTAGGTGTTCCCTTCTCTGTGTCTGCTGCCTTTTCCACCTGCATGTGAGGCCAGTTTCCAAGCTGTGGGGCAGACCTCCTGATTCTTATCTCTACTACTCTTGGGTGTTAGTGACCCATTCTGCTACTTTATAATACACATATGAGTGCGATCTTTCTATGTCTGTCCTTCTTTCTTTCTTTTTTTTTTTTTGCCTTTTTGGGTCACACCCAGCGATGCTCAGGGGTTACTCCTGGCTTTGCACTCAGGAATTACTCCTGGCAGTGCTTGGGGGACCATATGGGATGCCAGGGATTGAACCCGGGTCGGCCGAGTGCAAGGCAAACGCCCTACCCGTTGTGCTATCGCTCCGGCCCTGTCTCTTTCTTTCTGACTCATTTCACTCAACATGATACTTTCCATGTTGATCCACTTATATGCAAATTTCATGACTTCTGCATTTGTATGTTCATTGCAGCACTGTTTACAATAGCCAAAATCTGGAAAAAAACGGAGTGCCCCCCAAACAGATGACTGGTTAAAGAAACTTTGGTACATCTACACAATGGAACACTATGCAGCTGTTAGAAAAGATGGAATCTTCATTTTTAAATGTGTGCTCCCAATGTTGGGCCCACACTCCAAGTAGTAGGCTACATGCTCTTGTCTGTTCCTCACACACAGCCCCAGGACATGGGGTGAGCTAAACACCTTTCAACCTAATTAAGCTATTGCTTATCACAAACCCTCATTTTCAGATATTTTATTTCATACATATATAGATATGTTTAAAACTTACCCTTTAATTGCTAATATATTGAGGTAAATTTGTTTATAGGAATGTTAATGTTTAAATAAAACGGGTACAGTGTTACCACACAACCACATTGTTAAAATGCCAGTAACCCCACACCACTGTCTGAAAGGCCCTTCCTTTCAACTTCCTCCCCTCTTGTGTGACCTCATTCTATTCTCAAGAGTCCACAGGGATTTTACCTCCCCATTAAATATTGTCTATTCCTTTGCTTTGTTTCTTTATATACTTCCTGTCAACAAGATCATTCAGTATTTGTCTTTCTCCTCATGGTTTATTTTGTGGTGCCAGGAGTCTAAACCAGTCTCATCCATGCAAAGCAAGTGCTTTAGCACAGGCCCTTTATCCTTGGACCTTCTCCTAATTCCTTAGCAAAACTCCCACCTAGATTTTAGAAAAAAGCAAGTCTTCATCTTTTCTTGTTGCCAAGTGTATGGTCTGCTATGTATACATACTACAGCAGCTTTGTTGTGTTGCTGCTGAGGCTGCTTCTTCCTCTTCTTCCTCTTCCTCTCCTTCTTCTCCCTCTTCTTCCTCCTCCTCCTCCTCCTCCTCCTCCTCCTTTCTCCTTTCTCCTCCTCTTTTCTCTTCCTCTTTTCTCCTCCCGTTTTCTCCTCCTTTCTCTTCCTCCTCTTTTCTCCTCCTCCTCCTCCTCCTCCTCCTCCTCCTCCTCTTCCTCCTTTTCCCTCCTCCTCCTCTTCCTCCTTCTCCATAGGGACCAGAGCTCATACACTTTGCTTAGATTTCAGCCTTTGCAAGATCCCTGAGTCTCCCTGCTCCCACTCTCCTCTTGACCCCCAAGAAATTGTATATGATATGCTTCTAAGAATGGACATGATGCCCCTATATGTGTAGCTTGTGGGGCTGGACATGCTGACTTCTGTAGTGTCTCCCACAACTGGTCGGTGAATAGGTATTAGGCAGGTGGCTTGTGATCATTCTGCTTTGGTAGGATTAGGATTAGGGATGCCAAATACCCAACTCATCAACTTTTTCTTCAAATACCATTTCTTCTTAAATGCTTGGTACACCCACATATTTGGAAAAATTTCTAGAAAACTCAAAGTTTGATAGACCAGATGAATTGTAACGGAAACTAGATGTTGGAGAAATCAACTTATTCAGTATTTTACCATGAACTCCCTTAATTCTATTTGGCGTGTAAATAAAACTAAATAAAATTAAAGACAAAAATATTTTTAATTCAAATAAATGCCCTAGCAAAGGCAAAGAAAGCAGTCCTGGCCAAGAGTAAATGCCTCCTGGGGTGCCGGTGGAGGTGGAGGGTGGCTTTCTCAGAGCAGTGTTCCATTGTTCTGTTCTTGGCTATTTTTCCTTCTGCAGTTAAAAGGGTGGTAGTTGAAACAGTTCTGCCGGTTGAAAGATGGAAAAATCAAACTGAAACATTTTCCCTAGAATTTTGACTCGTTTGGTTTCTCTCTCCTCGTGACCAGCCCCCTTGGTTGGAGCCCCTCCAACCTGCTGGAAATTCAGGATCACTCCTAGCATTGGTAGGGCAAACATCAGTGCTTGGGAACTCAGAATTCTGCCCCTCAGAATCAGGCAGGCCTCCTGGTGTGAGACCCTACCAGCTCCTCTCTGGGAAGAGCACACAGAATTTTGTCTCTGCTCTTCAAGGAAAAAAAGAGAAAAAATTTAACCAGAAATTACCAAACTGTATTGATTTATAGTGCCCTTCAGGCACTATAATTTTTTTATTAAGAAAAAAAAATAAAAGCAGTAATGAGTAGTAACTTTATTTATTTATTTTGCTTTTTTTGGGGGGAGGAGTCACACCCAGCGATGCTCAGGGGCTACTCCTGGCTCTACACTCAGGAATTACTTCTGGCAGTGCTCAGGGGAACATATGGGATGCCAAGAATTAGACCCAGGTTGCAAGGCAAACACTCTTACCCACTGTACTCTCACTCCAGTCCCAATAAGTAGAAATCTGACTCATCAGCATGCTTTGCCTCAGAGCCCCTGTGCATTTGTGGAATGCTAGGTACCATAGTACATTGTTGGTATTGTTGGACTGTACACTCCTTCATTCAGTTGCCCCCAGCTTGAATCCATGGTACTTCATATGGTCTCCTGAGTCCTGCCAGGTGTGACTCAACTCACCCTCACCTTGCCAACATTGTACATTGTTGGTGGACTGGAGACTTCTTCAGATGTCTATAATAAATTTGTCCTTCCTTATGCTCTTGGAAGAATATCGGAATGAAGGAATTGGAGGACACTAGTACATTATCATCATGGAGCTTTCTCTTTATGGAAGAGTTGTCAGTCCCTCACCACTGTCACTGGATTATCCAGGTTTCAGCTTCGATTTAAGCAGAGGTCAAAAAGGTTCCTAGCCTAGAAGTCTGCACACCTGCCCATTATGAATTTAGAAACCACACCTTCCAGTGCTCTTGGCACAGCCTGTTTGTTTGGCTGTCATTGAATGGGAGATGCTGGCAGAAGCGTGCCTGGTGTGGGAGGGCACAGGCTCATGAGAAGAGATCTCCTAAGAAAGTACTAGAAACTGAACCTAGGGCCTTACACATACAAGGTAAGTTTTCTACCACTGAGCTATACGGCTTAGCTTTTTAATTCTTCATACCCTGAGCAAATATTATAAAGGTCAAGAAACTTAATTTCATTTGACCAAGCTAAATGCTGGCTGTCAGTTTTATGAGCATCTGAGCACATACTTTTGGTTCTCTACCCATTTCTCTAAAGCATAGACCGTGATGGAAAAAATGAATGGCTGAGCTTTCACATATATTTTCAACCCAAAAGAATGATGACCACTTCTTTATAATGCTAAATACCTATGACATGGTGGATTTCCTGTGCATGCCTCCTGTTTAAACTACAGAACACTGCCCATTCTGCACTTACAAATTGTTTGCTCAAGTGCACATATCAGTCAAATTGGTCTTATCAGTAACATGCCAGTATTAGTAAATTGTTAAATGTGCAAAAACTTTGCTAGTCAAATGTTTTGTGCCTTTGTATTAAATTTTTATCGTTTCTGTCCATTCAAGAGTTTACAGACTATGTCTGTGAAAAATTTATATTCATCATCTCCCTCTACCTTCCCCCAACCAACCCCCCCCCCACACGAAGTATTAAAACCTAAAAAGCACTATTCAGGATTAATTACTGGGGAGTTTACTTTAAATTATTGCCTTTGAAGAAAAAAGTGTTGTGTAGAAGACCTGAAGTAAGAAGACTGGTCATGTGTGCCGACATGATATGTGGAAGGAATTGGACCATCATTGAAAGGGAGATGCTGGCAGAAGCGTGCCTGGCGTGGGAGGGCGCAGGCTCGTGAGAAGAGATCACCTAAGAAAGGCACAGCATCCATCTTTACCTGCAGGCTGTGGTCATCGTCCCTGCTTTATGTTGCCGTTTTGTCAAAGTCTGCTGGTCCTGCTTCCTCTCAGCTTCTTCACCCCAGTTCCATCTGTGCGTCCCCAGATCTTACTCTCATTTTCAGTCCCTTTCCCTCAGGATTCTGACAACTTAAAGGATTCTTCTTAAAGACTCAGTTTTCTTGGCAGTTAGTGCTGACTAATTAATGTCACAATTATGAAAGTTAAATGAGATGTATGTTAAAGCCTTTTGCTGCCTACAAATTGCTACATATATATGTATTATATACATAATACATATATATGTATATATGTTAGGTGTCAAATCATTTGTTGGTCTTTTCCTCCACTATAGCCATTTCTCAGTGTATCTGTTACCCTCTGAACAATTCTTTGTCAAATACCAAATTTAAATGCTGGTGTTTCATCTTGCCTGGATTATGGTGATTCCTGAGTAGCTTTATGATCTAAGCTAAATCTTTAAGTACTCCTCTGACTCATATCTCTTCCACAGAACACCCATGCATGATCATAATCTATAAAACACAGAGGCAGTAACTCTTTTAATTGCCAGGAGTTCATCATATGCTAAGTTCTAAATGCCGTCACCTCAGCACTCGCCTTGAGACGCTTATCTCTGTTTATTTCTCAGAGCCGAGACTGTGTGAAGCTGGGCCCTCCCTCCGAGGGAGAAGTTGTCCAAGTCAAATGGCCTGATGGGAAACTGTATGGGGCAAAATACCTTGGCTCAAATGTCGCCCACATGTACCAGGTGAGTGGCACCCAGTGTCTGCTTGCTGAGAGGACAGGGCAAGCCAGAGGGCAGAGAGGAGCTGTGTGCTGCTGATCAATAAAACACGACTTTGAGGCAGCTCTAATTTTGTAAAGAAGAAGATTGTGTCTTGTGACCCCAATATTGGAGTTTTACTACCATGTTCAACACTGGTAAAGTCTTAATATAATTTGATGAAGGGTTTCATTTTAAATAATACTGTTAGGCTATAAAGTTAAACAACAAATGTAGACTGCTTTCCTGTGTTTCCTTTATATGGCGGAGACGAATTGGCTGGTTTATTGCGCCGTGAGCCACAACAGTAACAGCTGCTCCTCAGTCCAGAGCCCCGGGTTGGTGGCTTTTGTCTGTGAGACACGCCCCTCACTTGGCATTACAGCTACCCTCAAAGGAGTGCTTGTTTCATGAAAAGTACAATTTCCAGTTGGATATCCTATTAGCCATGAAATTCTATGTATTAAAATGTATATTCAATTTAAAAAAATCCTTATCAGACATAAGAATGATAAAGCTGTAACAAGGAAAATCATATGAATGGCACAGGTGCCTTTATGTTCCTTCAGAAAGATTCTTAAAAGGCACAAATTTACCTTTTAAATTAAAATTAGATTCTTAAAAGGCACAGATGCATTTTAGTACTTTCAGCAACATGATGGCTCAAATCCACATTCTCCAGCTAAGCAGTGAAGTGAAAACAGGAAGATTGGAGGAAAATGAAAAAAAAAAAACAAAACAAAACAAGAAGGCCCGAACCTGTTGAGTTAAAAACAGTTTGAGAATGATAAGACTGCTCGTTTCAGCAGAGAAATTGTTCAAAGACTGATAAGGGGCAAGGGCTTAAAGGGAAGAGTACATTATAAGACATTGCATCAAGAACTGGAGCACAATATAATTAAAAATTGTTCAAAGAAGTATCAAAAACTTAGTGGAGAAGATATTTAATGGTTCAGAAAAACTCAAGGGGGAAGGGGAGTGGGTACAAGGCATTTATTCTGTGTGTGAGGGAGAGAGAGAGAGAGAGAGAGAGAGAGAGAGAGAGAGAGAGAGAGAGAGAGAGAGAGAGAGAGAGAGAGAGAGAGATGTGTAAAGGCCATTTCCTCTCCTTCCCCTTAGTATTGGTGAAAATACTCAGTAACAGAGTCAGGTCATTTCTAACCATATAGATGCTGGAGCTCCCCTGTGGCAGAATATTGAGAATTAGGCAAAAATCACAGGGCAGCCTTATAAATATTAGGGATTTCTAGGGAGAAAAGCATTCATTCAAAGTGAAATAATTGTATTCATTAAACAATACAAAAATGCAAAATTTCATACATGTTGTAAAACTATTTGCTATGTATATCATAATGAGAACATGTTAAATTCAGGCTAATTAGTAATCAGTGTGTGGACTTCAGTTGAATTTATGATGCCCTTTCAACTTAGAACTATGAGAATATTTATGGACTCATTGAAAAAGTTAATACTAATATTAAAATTCTCTCAAGCAGAAGGTGTTTAAAATTACTCATTAAACCAAGTGGCCTTTTGAGATCTTTTTATGTTTTGTGTCTGAGTTTTCAGTAGCAAGCAAAGATATTTATAAAACTAGATACAAATTAAAATCCTTCAGTATGGTGCTAAGTATGTATGTGCATTCTTTTTATGTCTGTGCAAACTTTTGTCTCTTTTTGTCATTTGAATCCTATTTTACAAATGAGGAGGAAAAGGCTCAGTGAATTCAGTAATTTGTTTTCAGGAATACATGTCCAGGCTGGAAAGAGAGTACAGCGGGTCAGGCTCTTGCCTTCATGTAGCGAACCCATGTTTGATCCCCAGCATATGGTCCCCTGAGCCCGACTGGAATAATACCTGAGCACTGCTAGAAGTAGCCCCAAATCATAAATTAATAAATAAACCGCACATCTAGTAAAGGGTAGGGCCAGATTTTGCCCTTCTCCAACTCTGCCCCTGACTCCAGCACCAAAAGTCCTATATTCCAGCAGTCCAGGGGTGGGAAACATCTGCCCCGTGAACCATATAAGGCCCACAGAATGGGACACAGAAATGTCTGTCTGTATTTATGACCCAGGAAGAAGTTATAAATATCCAAATGGTGCTTAGCAGAAAAAAACATTCCCCATCCCAGCATCCCTAGAAAACCAGGATGATTATCTCTACACCAGGCTCTTGTGTAGAGATAATCTAGCTCTTAGTGTTATAATTGTGATTTTCTCTTTTAGCATTTTCAAATCTGAAACAGAATTAAGGTCAGCACAGGCAGTTATGGCCTTACTATCAAATTGTAAATGAGATGACCCCCATGACCCAATTAAATTTTAAAGAAACTATTGTGTTAGAAAGAGGCAAAAAATTAAAAAGCCTTCCCATATCAGCCATCTGAGTCCTGTTACTCTTTCCACCCTGCTGTTTCAGTGCAATCAGATGTTAGCAGTAGATGGATGACAAGAAGTTTAACAATATTCTTATGTTTACTATAACATTTTTTTCAAATTCAACAGATTTTTTTATTAGCATTATGCAGATGCATGGGTAGTTTAGTTTCCCTTTTAACTTGAAGTACCAAGTTATTTTGTTCTTCTTTTTCTGCTTGTGTTTGTTTGGCATTTAACAAGCCACACCCAGCTGTGCTCAGGGCTTACTCCTGACTCTGCACAGGGGTCACTCCTTGTGAGGATCAAGGGACCGTATGAGTGACTGGGATCAAACCCAAGTCAGCAGCATGCAAATTATGAGTACCTGCACTATCTAAGCCCACCAAGCATATTTTTATTTATTTATTTATTTATTTATTGCTTTTTCCCCCTTTTTTTGGGGGGGGGTCATACCCGGAGATGCACAGGGGTAAGTTACTCCTGGCTCATACACTCAGGAGTTATACCTAGTGGTGCTCAGGGGACCACATGGGATTGAACCTGGGTCGGCTCTGTGCAAGGAAAACGCCCTACCCGCTGTGCTATCACTCCAGCCCCTTATTTTTATATATATTTTTAAGTATTCAGGCAGCCATACATGGTAAGGACTTCAAAAAGTGGTTCAGTTAGAACCTGTTAGAAATTCTACTCATCACTGACTGGAGTGATAGCATAGCTGGTAGGGCGTTTTCCTTGCACGCAGCTGACCCGGGTTCAATTCCTCTGCCCCTCTTGGAGAGCCTGGCAAGCTACCGAGAGTATCCCGCCTGCACGGCAGAGCCTGGCAAGCTCACCATGGCATATTCGATATGCCAAAAACAGTAACAACAAGTCTCACAGTGGAGACGTTACTGGTGCCTGCTCAAGCAAATCGATGAACAGCGAGACTACAGTGCTACAGTGCTACCCTCATCATATCTCTTTCACTGTTTTCTCCTGGAAGAGTTCATGTGAGATTAAAATTAAACCGAAGGAATAAGGAACCTTTGAATATGACTTTTGAGGAATTTCTCCAGATATTCTAGGATACTATTAGTATCATTTACTTTTTCTCTGACAAAATCTCCTGAGTCCAGAGAGATAGTACAGGGATGAAGGTGCTTCCATGGCCCTAGTTTGAATCTTCAGCACCACATAGGGTTGCCCAAGCACCACCAGGTCAGTCCTGAGCCCAGAAACAGGAAAGGTCCCTGGGCACTGGCAGGCCAGGCATAGCGCTACTGTCCCTCCCCCACTCGGCCTCCTAAAATGTTAGGGAAGGAAACTAGTTATGAAATTATTTGTTTCCATATCATTAGCTTGAAAATAAATTTTGAAGCATTTTTACTTTATAGATAACGTATTTCACAATTGGTGCTGTTTGTATGTTACGTGGTTGAGAACCTGGGGTTTTCCTAGCCTGTTTGATTTAATTTGATAGAAGCAAGTTCTGTAAGAACTTTAGAAATTTTATCTGGTAGGATTAACATGCAAGGGTAGATACATCATCATTTCTTTCCTGTTATCAGAGCCCCTCAGAAGTATGAGACTGACAGGCCCACTGTTAAATTGGCCACAGTCTCACATTCTGGATTATCATTAGAGCAGCAGCTATTTTTCTTTGTTTTTGCTTTTGCTTAGGGGGCATGACGTTTTTATATCACATGTTCCAAGGCATTCATTTTTAAGAATTTCACTGTTTGAAGATATATTTTGTTCCTAGTTTGATAAGGGAAAGAGCTTTTCTTCCTTCCTTCACTGTTGTTGAGTTTCTTTGTTCTGCTTGAAATCTTTTTTTTTTTTCCTTCACTGTTGTGGGATGGAACTCTGGGGGGAGAAGTCAATGGTTGTTTGTTTCTGAATGTATGTTATGATGTATTCCTTAACACCAGGTTGAATTTGAAGATGGATCTCAGATAGCAATGAAGAGAGAGGACATCTATACTTTAGATGAAGAGTTACCCAAGAGAGTGAAGGCCCGTTTTGTAAGTATTGGCAAATGCCACTAGGGAGCCCCACGTGCTTTCCTCATTCTCTCCATTTCCCAACCCCAGCTGGATGCATATTTGTGCCCATCGATTATTTTTTGAAGAAAGCTTTTTTCCCTCATTGAGAGCAGTTATGCATATTCCTTATTTTTCTTTCCATGGAGATCAGATGATACTTTTTTTGCATTAACATTTCTTGGATTGCAAAGAGTTTTTGAATATGTGCTCTGTGAAAGGTAATGGAAACACACAAAATCCATTAAGGAATTTAGGATCTTGTTAGTAAGAAGCAACATTAAAAGGTAGATTAAACTGGATTCATTGTAAGTGGATGCCTGGTTTCCTATAGTTTCATCATATATTGATTAGTTTATCTCTAAGAAGCCCATTAATGTTTCTCTCCATTCATAATCAAACTGAGCTCTTACTCTCATAACAAAGGAAATAAGCAAAACCCAAAAAATACTTGTGGGAGTATTAAGGCATTTTTTTAAAGAAAGGAAAAAGAAAATACTAGTTTAAAGCACTGTTACATACTATCAAAAGACAAATATGGACAAAAAGTAAAAACTTAAGCTGTTAGAATATAATTCATAATAACTTCATTTGCATTATTGTATCATAAAATATTTAGTGGACCCTAAAATGAAGTCAGTTGTACTCATTTAGAATTGCATCTACTGCATCTGTGAAGTGATAAGCCCTGAACAGAGAAGGTTGAATAGATGGGATTTTTCTTATTAAAAGAGCTTTTTCCCTGAATAATGGCATTCTTAGTTTTCAGTTCCTGCATCTATATGCTGTCCTGAAAGTGATAGTCACTATAGATGAATTTGGGGAAACTGTAGGTTTCTTTAAATACTCGGTTGTGTATTGAATGCCTTTTCTCTCAGATCCTGAATTCAGGGTGACTCCGCTCCTCAGTGGCGCCTGGGAAAACAGGTCCTTCAGAGTGAGAGCGCAGTAGCAGTAAAAGCTCTGGAGCACTGTTGCCCAGCCAGGGAGAAATGTAGCAGGCAATGACCCACTTGCATATTAGAATGCATGAGGAAAGAGAAAACCAAATATTCCTATTATAAGGCTATAATAGCATTTAAAAAAAAATCTGAATAACTTGTCTGTTCTAGGTCAGGAAATCTCTTGAGAACAACTTTCCTTTTTGAGATGCCAGAACTGGCCGGCCCATTCTCTGTTTCTGTCTTCCATAGTCTCCTGCTCTTTCCTTTTCCCCTTTATTTCGGATGATTGTCAAGAGTGCTCTAATGGGGGAAAGAAGTAACTGGCTCCCTGAAAGTCCCTGAAATAGTTGATCTTCTGATCTATGGGTGACCAAGCATACTGCCAGCTGACTCAAGTTTCAAATGCTAGTTGGTAATCACGTCAAAAGAAAGCTCTCAATTTTCTCCTTTTAATCACAATCTCCTTGTTCCCCATTAGATTTGGCTTCACTACCAGGATACCTTCCCATGGAGCTGTATTTGTTTATAACTCTTGAGTTTCCTTTCCTTTTCTTTCCTTTTCTTTCCTTTTCTTTTCTTTTCTTTTCTTTTCTTTTCTTTTCTTTTCTTTTCTTTTCTTTTCTTTTCTCTTCTCTTCTCTTCTTTTCCTTTTCTTTTCTTTCTTTTTTTTTCTTTTTTGTGCCACACCTGGTACTCAAGGCTTGCTCCTCCTAGCTCTGCACCCAGGGATCACTTCTGGTGGGGATTGGGGACCATGTGGACCACTAGGGATTTTACCTGGGTCGACCCCATGCACGGCAAATGGCCTACCCACGGTACTACCTCTTTAACCCCATCTCTTGAGTTTTCTAAGGTCAATTTCTCTAAGTAGCCACACCAGCATTCAGCCTTTTTTAAAAGAAAATTCTAAATGAATAAAATTTATTCTGATTTATTTCTTTAAAAGTTTTATTTTTAAAAGTAGGAAAAAATATAAAAATCGTACACATACTCTCTGAGTATAACCGATAGCAGGTGAGCCTGATATTGGAAAATACCTTAAGAAACACAGCTTCAGAGTCATTAAATCCAGTTTACCACCGCTGTTACCTAGGAAACCAGCTTTCCTTCAGATTGGAAGTGAAGCCTCTGGTCCTTGGTTAGGCTATGACTTTTTTTTCCTCCCTAGTTGGTGAAACAAATATAATTGGAAAAACTCATTGATGAGGATATTTTATGATAAGAGAAATTTATTTTTTTAAGGGAAGTGGGTTGGCAACCCCCCCAAGGAGATCTTCATATATTAATGACTTCTGTTCACCCAGACACACGCTGACTTGGAGAGAAATTTTTCAAAGGCATCAGCAGTCCACTCCAGTGATGTGTTGAGGTGGTAGGTTTTTTTGTGCTTTTTTGTGAGGGGTTTTTTTTTCTTGCCACTAACTTCAGAAACAGCCCCATTACCTTTTATTGTCTAATGGAATAACCATAGCAACGGTGCATAATTAACTAGAGCTGCTGGTAAATCGGTTTTATTGTATTTGAGAGTCTGACTTTTGCTGTTTTCACATAGTGGCAACACTTTCTTAGGTGTTTTATTTTCTCCTTTGATAACTTTAGCACTTGTACGAGGGAAAGATTACTTAGAACAAGTATCTTACCAAGAATGAGTGAAATAAAAATCCCATTGCTCATTGATTTGTTCAAGTGGGCACCAGTAACATCTCTCATTGAGAGACTTATTGTTACTGTTTTTGGCATATCCAATATGCACGGGTAGCTTGCCAGGCTCTCCGAGAGGGGCAGAGGAATCGAACTCAGGTTGACCGCGTGAAAAATGAAGGCCCAACTGCTGTGCTATCGCTCCAGCCCAAAATATGTGGTCTCTAAATGACATGGGGTGAGTTTCCCACTCATAGTCCCTCATGTCTGTCTCCCCACTAAGTGAAACCAGGAAGCACCTGGGGCAATCCACAGAGGTTGTCTGTGACCCTGGATATGTGTTACTGTCTTGGCTGGCACTTGGGTCCATGTTTTAGTTTTCAAGCTTAGTAACTATTCTATTATTTATCTCTTCTTCACAACTGATCTTATGTTCCAGACTTCAAAGCTAGACTCTGACTCTAGGGAGGTGGCCTCGGTGACAGCAGGATACACTGTGTAGGTGTTTTCCCAAGTGATCCAACACAGTGAAAACCACTGGGAATACATTTGGGGATTCAAAAGAGTGAGAAATTAGGCAAAATAAATAGTTCTCTAATGCAGACTTCACCTTAGTATCACTCAGTAAAGCCCACTTTTCCCTTACCTATTTATTACTGGGCAGCTAGTAGTGCTTGGTATTTGAAACACATATAAAATCAGAAATGATGGGGTTTGAGGATCCCCAGTGAGGCGAAATCATCTTCTCCTTATGTCTGCCACCATGCTGAATGTGACTATGTTGGATGTGTAGAGTGTTAGAGTAACACAAAGGAAAAATCTTCAAGTTTGCTTGTGGTGGGGAAGATAAGAATATCTTCTATAAAGGAATTGCACATCTGAAGACAGTGGGACAGAAGCAGTAAAATGTGGTTGGGAGTTATTCTGTCTACCCAGGACATGGAGTAGAATTATGCCAAGTTCAGCCTAAGGAGTTTGGATATTATGCTAAAGGTACTAAGGCTACCAAAAGGGTACAAACCATAATCAGCATGTTCTTAAGGAGCATTCTTCGAGTAGTTCCATAGAAAAAGGACTGAAAAGACTGGAGATACAGTACAGTGGGTTGGGCACTTGCCTTGAATGCAGCCAAACTGGCTTGATCTTAAGTATGATATACAGTTTCCTGAACACAGCCAGGAGTAAGCAATGAGCACTGATGGGTGTGC
The DNA here is from genome assembly GCF_027595985.1 of Sorex araneus. NCBI lineage: Eukaryota > Metazoa > Chordata > Mammalia > Eulipotyphla > Soricidae > Sorex > Sorex araneus. The sequence goes on along the minus strand of NC_073302.1, from coordinate 65,381,191 downwards.
CCCAAAAATTGAAAGAAAAAAAGATGGGGACATAGCACTTATAATATAGCACTTGTGTAGCATTTAAAATGGCTTGCACCATGGGATCAGTAGGAATAAAGAAGAAAGAACTGAGATACGTGTAGGAAAATTCTGGGATAGGGAGTGAACAAAAGGAAGTTTATGATGACTTTCACATTTTTGACCAGCATAACCATGTATGGGGTTGGTGGTCCCACTTATGGTGCATAGAAAGGACAGTGATGGCGTGAACTCAGTGGCACTGGTTCAGTTTAGGCCTGATTGGCTCAAAGAGCCCCTAGGATAATCACACTGAGATGTTTCTAGGAGATAGATACATGGGTCCGAGTATAAAAGGAGATCTGAACTGAGCAAGAGGTCAACTTGAGTGAATATCCTCAATAGAAGACTTGAGTGTGGACTCAAGGGCCCAGGGCCTGTATGGAGAACAGTCTAAACACAAAGCCCTGGGTGCGTCAGAGTTGAACAAATAGTTCAGCAAAGGGATGGTGAGCCAATGAGCTCAAAATGCTGAAGCACATGCTTTGCATGTAGGAGGCCCAGGTTTGAGCACTGTTGGCAGCCCCCTGAGCACTGAGCTGGGAGTAGCCTCCTGAGCACCACACATAGTGTGACCAGTGAGCAGCCAGCGGTGGAAATGAGGGAGGAGGAAAGACTTAGAAAATTATAAAGAGGGAAGTTCCCAGCAGTAGTTAGTGATAGAGCAGTGCAGTAAGCTGAGGGTGAAATGTGTCATAGGAATTAGCAACTAGGATTTGGACAAAAATGGTTTAAAGGAAGTAGTGAAATCCAGGCCCCAAAGTCAGTAGGAATACGGGTGAATTAGCAATGTGTGTTGATAAATAAATTAATTTGGTTGGGCATGGTGATAGGAGAAAATGGAGAGGAGGATTTAAATGAGAAGATTCTATTCCTGTTAACACAGGGGAAACCTGCCGTATGGGGAAGGAGGAAGGATGGAGATCCAAAAAAAGTGGGCTAAAGGGTGAGGAGGAGATATCCAGAATCCCTCTGGGTGTCCCTCTCCCCTGGGGCACCTACACCTATGCAGCCTCTGTGACCTTCCTCCTGCTGCCATCTGAATGCCATCACTGACCAATCTTGTGATGGCCACAGGCCTGCTCTTCTGTGGTGTAACACCAACTTGTTTCCAGTCCACAGCTTCTGATATGCGATTTGAGGACACGTTTTACGGAGCCGACATCATCCAAGGGGAGAAAAAGAGGCAGCGAGTGCTGAGCTCCAGGTTTAAGAATGAGTATGTGGATGACCCGGTGTACCGCACTTTTTTGAAGAGCTCTTTCCAGAAGAAGTGTGCGAAGAGGCCCTAGTAGACACTGCCACCAACCACAGAGTAGCTTGCGCTGGAAGACGCGACAGGACAGGACAGCCTGTGGGCTGCACTGTGTGTTTCGCCTGGGGTAGGTGATGGATGTGTCTCTAACAGTGGAAATGCATCTTCCCAGAGCTGGGTGACCAAGACCTTGTAGTGCACATATGCTAGCAATTGGCTCCAACTATCAGAAGACAGTTTCTAGCCTTGCTCTCACTTAGGAACAGTTGTCTTCTTGGATCCCAAAGAATTTTTCTAAGTAAAGAACTAATAATGAATCACCCACCCAGAAAAAAATAAAAGTCACTGCCTGAGAGAAGGGTCCTTGCCCAGTGTGTGACTCAGGCCTCGAGTCAGGGAACACAGGGAGCCTTCTCGTCCCCCACCCCAGCCGGCGAGAGCCCAGATACTGGGATGGTGGGAGGGGGGATCATTTATATATTTCCACAGTCAGGGAAGGACTCTCACTCATTTTAAAAGGCAGTTTTTATAAAATATTTTTAAACCACAAATGGCATGCATGGTAATAAGATTTACCCGTGTGCTATCTGTATTTCCCTTGTACAGAACTTTCACATTTTTTTATATCCCTATTACTTTTGATTGTGTCTGACAAGAACTGAGTTGTTTGGCCTGTGTGGAATTTTTGGCTCTTGAGAAAGAATTCTTATGAATTGTATGGGAATTTTATATATATTTAAAGAGGGAGATCTGGGGCTGTTATTTTTAAACACTTTCTTTTCCTAATACATATTCTGAGTAGATATTTATAAAATATGTTCCTTTTATTATGTGTTTGTAAAATTAGAGTTTAAATAAATATGCTTTTATGTATAGTTTTGAACTAATAGGATTTTTCCTTTTTAAACCCGCCTGAAAATGTACTAGTGTTTAAAAATAAAGATTTTCATTTGCTCCAATTCTGTCTTGTTGATTTGTCTACGCTTAAACTGTTAGAAAAACAAGTTTTGTTGGGGAGCTAAGCTGGCTGTCAGGCCATCCTGGGGGCCCAAATTTTTCCAGACCTCCTTCAGTCACTGGCTTTGCATCTAACTGGAGACATTACCAGACATTTGTGACAGTATTGCTAGGGATAATGGCCTCTCCGACTGTCAGCGCAAGCACTTTCCTCAGCTCCTTTCTAGGCCTGGTGGAAACCTGTTTCCTCGAGTCTCCAACTCTTCTAACCCCAGATTCTGGGTCTTCAGTTTGAAGGGGTTGCATGGATTCTTCACTCCCTTCACTTTGTGAGATGAGAAAAGCAGAGGTCAGAATGCGGAATGGAGAACAGGCTTGCCCACATCCACACAATCTTCAGTAACACTTAAGCCAACCTTGGTCACAATTAGGCTGCATGACAAGCTTGCTGCAAAATCTCAGGGGTCCTCCAGAGACGTACATCTTTGGTTTCTGAGGCTGCCGACTTGCTAGGCAGTGCGTTGGTGTCAGCATGGGCCAGCTCACAGATGTGTCTCCCTTCATCCCACAGGGTGCAGTGGGCTGCTGTGTGAGCTCACATCAGTGGCAGAGATGGGAGAGAAAGAGCCCAAGCCCATGCTCAGAGCCAGAGATTGGAAGGCGTTTCAAAGTTTCATGGCAAAGACTAGAGACATGGGGGGTTTCTGGATATGGAGTGAAGAACTGAGATGGTTGTCGAAGTGACCTGGTTAAAGCAGTTTCCAGCCTACTCCCTAGCTGAGTGCTCAGTTTTCAGATTGCCTCATGGCTGAACTCTTGGGTTGGGAAGAGCCTATCACTCTTACTTCTGCAGGGATTGAGCATGCCACATTCTCTAAGTTACTCAGATATTTAAGCAAGTCATCAAACTTACATTTTCTGTCTCTGGGTTTTGAATTGAACTGACCTGTTCTTTCCACACTATGCCAGAAAGGAGACCTGTGTAAGGCATTAAAAGGACTTCATTTAAATAGGATCATTCGTTCTGTACATGTTTGCCTGTCAGCAAGATTTCCGATTGACTGCCACAGGAAGAAAATGTGAACAGCCCTATGTGATCTCAAATACAGCTGGGTTTTTTTATGGTCTCACTTAACTAATGTTCCTATAACCAAGTACAGCTGTAGATGGCCTTAGCAAAACAGTGCTGGCCACAAATGCACTCTGACCGTGGAGAAAGATACCTTGTTCCACTACATCCTGGATGAAGTTCTTACTAGCTTTCTGCCCAGAGAGACCATTAAAGCTTTTCTATTTATTATATGACACCTCAATTGTAATTTTAATTTCTTTGGCTTACACCATCTGTATTTTTAGTGTCTGCATATAGCATGAAACCAGTAGAAATCCTACTAGTATTAAAAAAGAAAAAAGCTGTGACAATTCTAGTATAATTCTATTTGTATTCTGTTTCTTTGGAGATCAGAGAATTTAGTAAAAACACGGTATATTTCACATTTTAATTTCTTTATGTGTGTTTGAAATGAAAACAGTGTAATTCTTGTCAGTCTATTTTCATTACATTACTTTTGTTTAGGTCTACTAGAGAGAAACAGAAAAAATAGCTATTGTTTCTCCTATCAACTATCTCATGGCTTCCCAGAACACATTATAAATTGCTACTGAATAATAATATATGAAGACACAGAATACCAAAATATCTTGGAGGAAGTAGATCTGCTGCTGTCTGTGTCCATCTGGTGTGAAACGAGACTGAAAAGCTTGTTTCTTTAACTGACCTGGAAGTGATATGACTAATCATGTTGGGAGAGTATATGCTGCGAGATAACATTGTGCTTTATTTTTTGCCTTTAAAAGGGAGCTGAAATGAAACAATCTGCATTTCAAACATTAATTTCCCTCATAAATGAGCCTAATCAGAGATCCTAAGGCATTCTCATTACATAAGTAATTGGTTGGTCGCAAGACTCATTGGACTGCAAACTCTGAGAATTCAGATGTGTGGTCCCTGGAAATGTGGCAGGAACCACATGTTGTAGCGACACTCAGCACTGACTGGTGGCAGAACAATTTCTGGCCCCTGAAGAGGGACCTATAATCTCCAGTAAGTGGCCCGACAATTCATAAATGCCAGGCTCCATCCTCAGAAGCTGCTTTTTCCCTTGAAATGGAACTTGATCAAGAGCAACCACTGATTATTGAGCATCTATTGTGTATACCCAGCTGGGTAAGCATGCTCAGCAGCTTTAATCTTCTGTAACCTTCCAAAGAATCAGCAGAGTAAGCCTCATTCCCCTCTTTTATGGAGGGAGGCAAGGTTCTGCAGTGTTAAATAACTGTTGAACCACTCAAGGATTTCAACAAGAGAGGGAAAAGAAGAGAATGCTAAATCTGACCTAAACAAAAGACATTAATAATAGACAAGTCAGAACTCAGAAGCTTCAGGATCTATTTTCTAGGGTTTATTACATATGTCTGGTTCTCAATTCCAACAGTTTAATGAAGGCCTAATAAAATGATAGGTTCTACCTTAAACAAAAGAAACTCAGAACCTAAGTTAGCAGATACAGTAAGGAAGAGCTCATCTTCACTGGCAGAAATACATGACATTCACTTTCTGACAAGGGCAGAACTATAGGAACAGAAGAGATCAGTGGTTTCTCAGGGCTGCAGGAGCAGTGCAGGGCACAAAGATTGTCAACAGAGGGAAGAAGCTTTTGTGGATTGATTGAAATATCTTTATCTTCTTGTGATGGTTTTAACAGAACTATCTGTAAAAAATCAATGAATGGGACACTGAAATAGATTTTACTCTGGGACTTCAAGAAGCTGGAGAAATTCTAGAGCAGGAAAGGTGCTTGTCTTGAGCACTGCTGGGTGTGGCCCCAAATCATGAGTATCACTTCAATACAAAATAATTGATAAAATATTTATTCACACTGTTGTCTCATTTTCATCAGTTTGCTCTAGTGGGCACCAGTAATGTCTTCATTGTGAGGCATTGTTACTGTTTTGGGCATATCAAATACACCATGGGTAGCTTGCCAGGCTCTGCCCTGAAGGCGGGATACTCTCGGTAACTCTCCGAGAGGGACAGAGAAATCGAACCCGGGTCGGCCGCGTGCAAGTCAGACACTCAGACACCCTACCCACTGTGCTATCGATCCAGTCCAAAAAAAAAATTTACTAAATAAATTCTGGAGGAGTGTGGACACACCACTTAGATAGGAAATATACTTGGGAAGAATAAGCAGAGGTCAGAGCCCTGGGTAATAGCTAACTCTGAGAGAAAAGAGGAACCTGAGAATGCTCTTGGAGAGGGATAGAGAAATGAGCACATGGGGATGTTGTGATGCCAGTGATGTCAAGAGAGTTTGTAGGAAAGATCCAAGTACAATTGTGTCATTAATTAAGAGGCCAGTGGTGACCTTGGGGAGGGCATTTCAAATGGTTTCAGATGAGTAGTGCATTATTCAAATTGGTGTTTATTCTCTGGCACACATTAACTCCTTTCAAGATTTCCTCATTTGTGTCCAGTTTTGGAAGTTTTTACTTTGATTCAGTTTTGGGTTTGGGAGCCACCATCTTAGGGGCATACTCCTGGCTTTGTGCTCATGATCACTCCTGGCAGGGCTCGGGGAACCATATGCAGTGCCAGGAATTGAACCCAGGTTGGTTGCATGCAGGGTAAGTATCTTGTACTCCCTCTCACTCTTGTGTCTAGTTTCCAGAGGTTTGATAAATGATGTGCTTCATCTTCATTGCTTTGGGTTAATCTTGCTTGGGGATTATTCAGTTTCTTGAACACTCTAAATTTGGGAAAATTTCACTCTTGAAATGGTTTTCTTTTGGCTTCACATACTCTTCTTCTGGGAGTTCAATGACTTGCACATTGTCTTTTCTAGTTCCACAGGTCCATGGTTATCATTTAGTCTGTTTTCTCTCAGTTCAGACTGGGTAAACTACTGATTTGCCCTGAAGCTTAATGTTTTTGTTTTCTGCTATCTCCAAACTATTATTAAATCCACTGAGTGTGTTTTTTATTTTGGTTATTTTCAGTTCTGTAATTCTCATTTGGTCCCTTTTTATATTCCTCTGTCAGAATTTTATAGGGCTTCCCCCTCCTCCATTTTAAAAAAAATTCAAAATTGTCCATTGGGACATTTTCCTGCTGGCTACTTTTCAGGTATGACCAACATCTAGCTCAGATTTTGATAATGGTGTACATTGGTTGTGTTTTCTTATCCAGCTGTGACTTTTTCTTCTTGGAGTGACATGATTTGGTTGTGACCTGGATCATGTAGGTGTCATGTTGGAAGACTATGGATTTTCCTTCACTTTTTGCTCTTAGCAGACATTCACCTCATTTTCTTCACAGGTCCTGGGGTTCCAGTTATTCCTTGGGAATCCTTTGGGAATCCTTATAGTGCTTTTGTGATCTGCTTTGTTTGTGGGTAACCTCAAGGCCACATTGCAAGAGCTATTCTGCACTTCCATTCAGTTCTCAAATTTTATGCTGGACCAGCATAAAATAGGCCAGTTTCACTTGTGGGTTACTCACTGAGTTCCTGGACAGGTTCTAAGAATTCCTTTCTCTACTTCTCTGCTCGCCCAAATTTTCCCTCCAATTTCTATAGTTAGGAAACTGAGGGCTACTGCTACCCAAGGATGCTACCGCCCACTGAATCTCCACTAGCAACTTCCTGGCAAGAATGGGAATGCGACCCAGAACCGTCAGCTGATGCTTAGTCATGGGGAGGAGGAATAGCTAGACCCCCGCCAGGTCCCTACCAGCATAATCCTTGTGAAGGAAGGAAACATCCCCAGGTGGGTGACAGAAACCCAACTGAGTGTTGCCCCCAAATCCACTCCCCCTTCCAAAGAAAGAAAAAAGATATCCAAACTCCATACCAAACCTTACTGGTACTGCAGACGTGGAGCCATTCATTACATTGGATTGGGATAGTGTTGTCAGGGTGACTGGATTGGGATAGTGCTGTTGGCGTGGTCTTTGTTCTGCTGTGCCTTTTCAGGTTCTTAGATTCCAGAGTTTCTCCTGTTCTCCTGTACCTTTTCAGATTCCAGAGTTTCAGATAGATTTTTTCCTTTGTTCCCGCTGGTGGTTCTGATTTGCATGCTTCTCAAATTCTAGCTTGAGAATATATGTGCAATAAGAAAACCCAAAGGGTCTCACCTTATAGAAATCCCAAAGCCCTGAAGTCCTGAACTAGTCCTTTTCTCCTTTTTCAGTATTTCATTAGCCCTTTTCCAATTTCTTGTTACATTATGTCCATGGTTATTATACTAGCAAAACAGAACATGGAGTATCTGCCACCCTGTTCAGAGCAAAAAGCCCTCTCTCACTCTCTCTCTCTCTCTTTCTTCCTCTCTCTCTCTCCATCTCTCCTCTCTCTCCCTCCACCCCACTCTTTCTCTTTCTCTCCCCAACACAATCATTTCTTGCTAAGGCAAGGATCTAGTTAAAGTCAGAGATGTGCTTTCTACAGAGAATACAGGAGTCCTGGTAGGAGAATAGGGTATTAAAAAGAGGGTAGAGAGTTGATATTAAACTGGAAAAGAAATATTACAAAAACCGATCTTAGGGTTGTTTCAGGAAGGGACTTTCCAAGGTTTGTTGGAAGAAATGGTTGTGGGAGAACAGAAGGCACTAGAAGGGATACTTTCTTCCCATTAATCTTAGTGAATAAGAAAGATGGTTTACATCAGAGCCTATTGCCTGGGGAAAAAATAGAGTAGTGGCTTTAAAAAAAATAAATTCTGGGTAAAGCCACCCCACTTCCCAAAAATGTCTGTGTTAATCCCTAGAACCTGCAGGTATGTTCTGTTATGAAACAAAAGGGATTCCATAGTTAATAATCTTGAGATGGAGATATAACCTGGGATCACTTAGATGAGCCCCATGTAACCATAATGACCCTTATAAGTGAGTGGCCCGAGGTCCATAATAGAGACAGTGTGACAATGGTAGTGTGAGATGCCATCTGCTTAGAAGGTAGAGGAAGATGCCAGAAGCCAAGGAAAGCAGATCACTTCAGAAAGGTTGAAAAAGTAAATGATTTCATGAAAGCCTCTATCAGGAACCAGTACTGATGACAGCTTGAATTTGTCCCAGTGAAACAGATTTCATATTGGGAGGCTCCAGACTGGTAAGAAAATGTAAAAACTATTGTTTGCGGCTACTAGGCTTATAGATGTGTGTTACAGTGTCATTGGGAAACTAAGACAATTACCAAACAGATAAAGCAGCAGGAGAGGGAGAGAGTCTTTCTAGACCAGAAGCGGACATCTCGGGGAGGGGTGCTTAGGATTTCTACAGCTAAGAGGGTCCAGGGGTGGCTCAGTGGCTACAACCACCTGCAGGAATTCATTCCCCAGTGTGGCCCACTGGCCCAGGCTTGGTTTCCACAACAGTGTATGTATCTGGTGTCCAGCCAGATATTGTGTGGACACCATAGCTGAAGTGCACAACTCCCGCAAGCCTTACAACCAGAGTGTGACACAGGTAAAGGGAAGCTCAGCTGAGTGCACTGGCCCTGCAAGCTGATGTGTGACGTCCCACAAGTACCACACATATGTTAATGTGGCTTGGGATGGTGGAGTTCAACCTGTTACACCTGTACACAAGTGTTAAGCTTCAAGAACTCAAGCAGCCTCAGTGCACGGGCCAGCCCTTGAAAACCACTCACTCCTTTAGGGGCAGCAATGAGAGAAGAGCTTTAAAGCCATTGCATTGAATTGACTTGATACTTCTCTTTTAATGGATCATCTATATACCTTAAATTTCACCTTTTAAGATGGAAATTTCAGTGATTTTTATTCAGGAGGTTATATAACTATCACCACTGTCTGGCTCCCCTGTGAAACTTAGTTTCATTGGAACCTTTTTCATCAAATCATTCTGTAGTACAGCCTTGTTCAAAATATTCTGTTTTGCTGCAGCTTCTGGAGATTGGAAGATCTTGAAGACATTTTCATGAGGATATATTTTTAACATGAAGAATTCTGCCAAACATAGTATTTGATGTATCCCTCAACTTGAGAGAACTATACACTTAGTAAAGTGTATAGTTTGTGTGCCTCCTATGGTTGGATCTGGGTTTTGTTTTGTTTTCTTTGGCCATACCTGGCAGTGCTCAAGGACTGCTCTTGACTCTGTGCTCAGGGATCACTCCTGGCTGTGTTTGGGGGACCATAAGCAGTTCCAAGGATGGAACCAGGATTGGCTGGCAAACAGTCTATGCCTTGACCACTCTATTATCTCCCAGTCCATGGCTTCTCCTGTTTGAACCATGTTGGTGATCGGAGTAGTGGTTTTGGTGGGCACTGCCAGTGGGAGGCAGACTACGAAGGAGAAACCATCCTTTGGCCACAGCTGCTCTGGAAGATGGTCCTAAGAATCTGCAGAAAAGGTGGCCCTAGGATGTGTCCATCATCAGAAACCTAGAGTCCGCTCCTTTTGCAGCAGCTCTTCTGAGAAAGATTAGTCCCCAGCCCGAACTCAGTGATGAGTCTCTCATGTGCAGGAATCAGGAGTACCAGTGGCAGTGGGCCAGTTTCCTCAGATCCCCACCCCACCATCCCCTCCAGATACATTATGATGAGCCACTTTCCTTTCCTTTCCCTCCCAGAAGGGGCTCTCTCCTGAGATGGTATTCAGCTCCCTGCAGGCCTTTCATGGCTCACAGACCTTTAGAAGCAAAGACTGACCTTCCCAGCACTAATGAGAACCTATTTATACTCCTGATATCATGTAGTATGAATATTAAAATAAGTCACTCTAGAATACTCATGTGAGGTTGTTTGTGATACAGATATGAAATTATATTTCTAAAACCCTAAAGTTTCCAAGTTCAAATCTAGCCCCAAGAATATTGGAAAGAGGCAGCTCTCCTTAACCCTTACCTGCCACACAGAATCTTGGGCCTCTCTTTATGCAGGGATCCCCTGTACATAACAGACTTGCCTGATTTCCTCCTGGTCTCTCTGGGTTAAGGACTAATGGCATCTGTCTCGGCTTCCAGTATGAAATTAGCATCAATAGGCTAACGAGTCACATAACTTCTGTCTAGGGGCAGATACAACTGAAGTTAGTGGTGAGCCTGGTGGGATCCTGGGGAGAGGATTGGTGGCATTTTGCCATGCCAGGGAAAGGAACAGGAGCAGTAAAAAGCATCCACCAAAACCTACTCAGGTTGATTACAGAGGCTGCTCCTTGTTTTCCTGACTGAAGTGCAAACAGGTTCTTCCTGAAAGCTACAAAAAAGTTCTAAGGAAAAATAATTTCTTGTTTTCCCTGATAGAAGACTTAGATTGTAGAAGAGGTGTTGAGGCCTGCAAGGCTGAAAATTGCATTGTCTACTTAATCCTGGAGCGATAGCACAGCAGGTAGGGCATTTGCCTTGCACGCAGACAACCCAGGTTCGATTCCTCCATCCCTCTCAGAGAGCCCGGCAAGCTACTGAGAGTATCCCATTCGTACGGCAAAGCCTGGCAAGCCTTCCTATCCATGAGCAGGGAATGTGTTTCCATTTCCTCGTGTCCTCTTTTATTTCATTGAGTAGTGTTTTGTAGTTTTCCTTGTAGAGATCCTTTACTTCCTTAGTTAGGCTAATTCCTAGGTACTTGATCTTCTGGGGCACAATTGTGAATGGGATTTTTTTTTTAATGTCACTTTCCTCTGACTCGCTATTTGCGTATAGGAAGGCCATGGATTTTTGAGTATTGATTTTATAGCCTGCAACTTTACTGTACAAGTCTATTGTTTCTAGGAGTTTCTTGGTAGAGGTTTTAGGATTCTCTAGGTATAGAATCATGTCATCTGCAATAGTGAGAGCTTGATTTCTTCCTTTCCTATCTGTATACCCTTAATGTCTTTTTCTTACCTAATTGATACTGCAAGTACTTCCAGTACTATGTTGAACAGAAGTGGTGAGAGTGAGCATCCTTGTCTTGTCCCTGATCTTACAGGAAAGGCCTTTAGTGTTTCTCCATTAAGGATAATGCTTGCCATGGGTTTGTGATAGATGGCTTTGACTATCTTGAGGAAAGTTCCTTCTAAGCCTATTTTGGTGAGAGTTTTCATCATAAATGGGTGTTGGATCTTGTCAAATGCTTTCTCTGCATCTATTGAAATGATTATATGGTTTTTATTTTTACTTTTGTTGATGTGATGGATTACATTGATTGATTTCCGAATATTAAACCATCCTTGCATCCCCAGGATGAATCCTACTTGATCGTGATGTATGATTTTTTTAATCAGTTGTTGGATTCTATTTGCTAGTATTTTGTTGAGAATCTTCACATCCGTGTTCATCAGGGATATTGGCCTGTAGTTTTCTTTGTTTGTTGTATCTTTGTTTGCCTTTGGTATTAGGGAGATATGAGCTTCATAGAAACTGTTTGGTAGGGTCCTGTTTTTTCAATTTCCTTGAATAACTTGAATAGAACTGGCAACAGGTCCTCTTTAAATATTTGGAAGAATTCGCCAGTGAATCCGTCCAGGCCTGGGCTTTTGTTTTTGGGAAGACATCTGATAACAGTTTCAATTTCCTTGATATTAATGGGTCTATTCAGGTATTCCAAGTCACCTTGATTCAGTTTTGGAAGATTGTAGGAATCAAGGAATTTGTCCATTTCTTTTAGGTTCTCTTGTTTCATGGCATAGAGATTTTCAAAGTAGTCTCTGATGATCTTTTGAATTTCATTGGTTTCTGTTGTGATATCTCCCTTTTCATTTCTGATTCGGTTTATTAAGGTTCTCTCTCTTTCTTTCTTTGTGAGTCTTGCTAGCAGTGTGTCAATCTTGTTTATTTTCTCAAAGAACCAGCTTTGTGTTTTATTGATCTTTCGGATTGTTTTTTGGGTTTCCCTAACGTTAATTTCTTCTCTAAGTTTTATTATTTCCTCCTTTTGTCTGGCTTGGGTTCCTTTTGCTGGTCCTTTTCTAAGATCTTGAGCTGTGAAGTCAAGCTCTCTATGTAGGCCCTTTCCTCCCTTCTGAGGAATGCTTGCAACCCAAAATATATGATCACCTGATCCTTGATAAGGGGGCAAGAAATGTGAAATGGAACAAGGAAAGCCTCTTCAACAAATGGTGCTGGCATAACTGGACAGCCACATGCAAAAAAAATGGGCTTAGACATCAACCTAACACCATGCACAAAAGTCAGATCAAAATGGATTAAAGTCCTCAACATCAGACCACAATCCATAAGGTACATCGAAGACAAGGTCGGCAAAACCCTTCACGATATTGAAGCTAAAGGTATCTTCAAAGATGACACAGAACTAAGTAAGCAAGTAGAAACAGAGATAAACAAATGGGACTATATTAAACTAAAAAGCTTCTGCACCGCAAAAGACACAGTGACCAGAATTCAAAGGGAATCTACAGAATGGGAAAGGATATTCACCCAGTACCCATCCGATAAAGGATTAATAACAAGGGTATATAAAGTACTGGTTGACCTCTACAAAAAGAAAACACCCAACCCCATCAACAAATGGGGCTAAGAAATGAACAAAAACTTTCTCAAGGAAGAAATACAAATGGCTAAAAGGCACATGAAAAAATGCTCATCATCACTAATCATCAGGGAGATGCAGATCAAAACAACTATGAGATACCACCTCACACCACAGAGACTGGCTCACATCCCAAAGAACAAAAACAACCGCCGTTGGCGTGGATGTGGGGAGAAAGGAACCCTCCTACACTGCTGGTGGGAATGTCGACTGGTTCAGCCCTTCTGGAAAACAATATGGTCGATTCTCAAAAAATTAGAAATTGAGCTTCCATTTGACCCAGCAATACCACTTCTGGGAATATACCCTGGAGAAGCAAAAAAATATAGTCAAAATAACATCTGCACCTGTATGTTTATCACAGCACAGTTTACAATAGCCAGAATCTGGAAAAAAACCGAATGCCCGAGAACAGATGACTGGCTAAAAAAACTTTGGTACATCTACACAATGGAATACTATGCAGCGGTTAGAAAGCATGAAGTCATGAAATTTGCATGTAAGTGGATCAACATGGAAAGTATCATGTTGAGTGAAATGAGTCAGAAAGAAAGAGACAGATACAGAAAGATTGCACTCATATGTGGAATATAAAGTAGCAGAGAGGTACGATCTAGCAAAGATGCAACCTCTGGCAGAAAGCCGTCTGGACTTAGTCACTAAAATACTAAAATACAGAAACCTAGAACCTCACTGCCGCTGCTGTGGCTACATGACCTCCTATCTCCTCAATCGCATCAGTGGAAAACAAATTATCAAATGCTTCCTTTCCAGCAGGTCTGACTCTGGGGGGGAAACTCCAAACAATAATAGTGAGGTTTTGTTGTTGTTGTTGTTGTTGTTGTATGTAATCAAGGTAAAGAGAAAGTAAAGTGTAACTTACCAACTACACAGATGGGGTGGGGGACCGGGGGCAGGGCGGGGTGGGGTGGGAGGTTTACTGTGGTTCTTGGTGGTGGAATACAAGCACTGGTGGAGGGATGGGTGTTCGAGCATTATGTAACTGAGACTTAAGCCTTAAAGCTTTGTAACTTTCAACATGGTGATTCAATAAAAAAATAATTAAAAAAAAATTCTGGCAAGCTCCCTGTGGCGTATTCTATATGCCAAAAGCAGTAACAAGTCTCACAGTGGAGACGTTACTGGTGCCTGCTCGAGCAAATCGATGAAAAATGGGATGTCAGTGCTACAGTACTACTTAGTCCATAGAACCTATCCCAGCTTATAGGCCACCCCTGTGGGCACTCAATGTAGGACTTTACTGTGACAAGATTATGAAGCTATTTATTTCATGTTTTCTCCTCCCTTTCCCCCCAAATTAAATGATAAAATGATAAAAAGATAAATGATAAAAAGAGTCCTACAATCATTTATGCATATTTTATATTGAGGAAATAGCTGCTAATGATGATAATAAAAACTTCTGTTCATGAATTTGCACCTTTTGTTGCCATTTATAAAAGAAACCTTGTATTGCAAGCTTATTAGTTGTGAGATTATTTTGTCAAAGGAAATGGAGTCAAAAGAGATTATGTTTCATCTTTAATATGGTTGTTCAACAACAATGCTGTTACCCTGAGTTTCATTGAATTTAATTGAACCTTAATGAACAAAATTAGTTGTTTTGTGCAATTAGAATCTCATTTAAATGGGTTAGAAAATGAATAGAATGGTAAATGTGATTGACTTGATTTTTTTCAGGACTGACTAGACTCCTGTCTCTGGGACACCCCTCCCCCTTCCACCTCCAAAAGTACAGTAGATAAGGGACTATTATTTTTCAATTTGAGATGTTTGGTTTACCAGGTTTTACCCCCAAGCAATAGAAAGTTACTAAGACTTGCAAGGAGATATTTGTTGGTGAAGAGGGTTGCATGTACCAAGAGAGTTGGTCAGTGGGAATCTCTTACAGGAACTCAGCCAGAAATACCCTTACTTACTGCACCCCTGACTTCCTTTCCTAAAATGAGAGTGAATAATACACTGCATTTAAAATATAAATATATGGGGCTGGAGAGGCTGGACAGATAGTGCAGTGAGTAGGGCATTTGTCTTGCATGTGGCCAACTTGGGTTCAATCCCCAGCATCCCGTTATGGTCCCCAAGTACTGCCAGGAATGATTCCTGAGTGCAGAGCCAGGAATAACCCCTGACCATCTCTGGATGTGACCCAAACAGAGAGAGACAGAGACAGAGACAGAAATGGGGATGGAGAAACAGCACAGAAGGTAAAGCACTTGTCTTGTATGCATCCAATCTGTGTTTTATCCCAGGCACCCGATGTGGTCCTCTGACCCTTCCAGAAGTAATCCCTGAGCACAAAGCCAGGTGTAAGCCCTGAGAGTTTCTGAGTGTGGCTCCAAACCCCCAAAATATATTGTAAAGGAAATTACTGGGTTGCAGATCTTCTGTCTACAACGTAATTTTGTGCTTGGTATGTGTTTTTTGATATTTGAACCTCAGTTTCTCTGTCAGTACAGTGGAAACTATGATACCTATTTCTTGGGATTGATGATATCCATTCAAATGTTCATAAAGTCTTTGCCAGATTGATCAGCTCAATACTGCTACTATTTTTAGTATAACTGTTCTCTATCATCATCTTTACCATTGTCATTAAACTCATTTTCAATCTTGCAGCTTATTGGGCCTTGAGGTTCTAAGGACCATATAGCTCATTGAATTTTGACAGTGTTTCTACTCAAAAATCTTTCTGTACTCATCTGGAGGGAAGAGATGAGTTAAGAAGATCAATTTGCTTAGTGGCCCAGAAAGGTTGGCACTCTTTTTGGACTAAGAGGTGGTATGACTTGATATGGGAAAAGGGCATGATCATGTAAAATTCTAGCAAAGAATCACAAAATTAAAAAAAATATCACCAATTCCCCCATCTTTGAGAGAATTAGAGCATCCCTGTGGACCTTTCTAGCTTGGAAACTCTTAGGATTCTACTGCTGACTCCCCTGCCTAATGGACCACATTCCAATAGTCAATGCTTGCCAAGAAATCCTTCTGGCTGCAATAGAATTGCTGATGCTTACAATATTCGTACCTTGCCAGCACGCATGTTGACTCAGTGCTCTGAATGTGGCTTCCTGACACACAGCGGTGAGAATGAGAACCAATATGATATGGCACTGTCTGGGAAAACACCGCCTTCCCTGTGCAGTGCAGCATTGACCAGGGTCAGACAATAGCAAAACAAAGGAACAAAAATTCACATTCTCTTTGGTTCCTTCAGTCTGAAGGTAAAAATGAGTTCTTGGTGAAACTTTTTTTAAAAGTATATTTTAACTGTAAGACACTATTGCAATATTCTAGAAATGTTTCCCATTCCTAAGAGTTTTCCCAGAGACATTCAAATAGCTTCTAAT
The DNA here is from genome assembly GCF_027595985.1 of Sorex araneus. Lineage (NCBI taxonomy): Eukaryota > Metazoa > Chordata > Mammalia > Eulipotyphla > Soricidae > Sorex > Sorex araneus. Next base: position 65,364,997 of record NC_073302.1, on the reverse strand, counting down.
AAGTTGGTTTGGTTTCCACTTGGTAATTGCCAGTTAGCTGTTTCTTATCGAATATAACTCCAGAAATGCCCATTTCTTCGGCAGGCACTGCCTTCCAGAATGGGGAAGAAGTGCTTCTTCTGTACCTGGTTGATAATGATAAAGCTACCCCTCACTGTGCCAAGAAACCAGTCTCTGTGTAATTCCCAGAAACCCGGAATCCAATTTGGTGTAAGGAGGCAGTAATGTGTTGCCAGCCTTGCTGCTGGCTAAAGTTGCCTGACCAAGGTTGCCACCTATTTTTTAGCTGAGAAGTCCTTTCCATTCTAAGGTTCTCTATCTCCCTTACTAAGATGCTAAGATGTGTCTGGTGGTCTTTCCCATTGGACCAACAAAAAGACTTAGTCTTCTCTTTCTCTCAGTGGTAAATAAACTCAAAGGTGACTTATATAGATCTTTTCTCTTTGTCATTGTCATTCTTTGACCTCCTTTATCTTAGGGACTTTGAAGTTCTAGAAAAGGGGTCTCTTCAGTGTGCACTACTATGCGTTCATATGCATTTACCTGCATTTTGATGGCAAGATACTCTCTCTGACCTAAAGGTATTTGGATTTTATAATTTCCAGCAAGGAGGCCACCTGAGAATCAGGAATAACATTTTGGGTCCACCAATCAGATAGTGAGTGTATCTCTTTATTATTCTTTCCCTCTGGCTCCTGAGAGAGCTAACTTCCACAAGAATTCTTTAAGTTAGCAGGGAGGAAATTTTTCAATTTAATTTTTTAGGAAGTTAGGTCCCTGAAGTCCCACAAACTGAAATGGAGCAGTGGAGGGAGCTGGCAGGGGAGTCTCCATTGTGTGAGTGGGCCAACTAGTTAATGAGGGCAGACATGAGGTCTTCTGAGAGTCATGAGAAAGAGTGGAAGGGATAAAGCTATTAGCTTAGGCTGTGGCAGACTGGATTGCTGCTGTCTGGATGCTAAAACATTATATTTTTGGAGCTGGCATTTGATTATACCAACTTGGATCCAGGGGAACTCTCCAGAGCACTTCCAGAACCTTAGGGCAATAGTTTTAATCAAGCTACATGTCAATATTATCTGGGAAGCTATTTAACTCTTGGTCTACACCAAAGGCCTTATAAATCATAATCTAATGGACATGGGTCCAGGAAATTTAGGATTATTTAATCCTTCATAGGTGGTTCCAGTATGGACTATCATGGACCAGTTTGGACAGCATATGAGGGATGAATTCATTTCCTATTGGATAAAATTCCATCCTAGATGTGTAATAGAAGCAAAAATATGGAGTCAGGGTAATACTTCAAGCAGTAAAGCCTGCAAGTGTGAGGCTCTGAGTTTAATCCCCAGTACTGCATGACCCCCCAAGTACCACCAGGAGTGACCGTGGTGAGTTCTGAGCACCGTTAGACCTGAGCATCACTGAAGGTGATCCTGATAAAAAAAAATAAACTGGAAATAGTGACACTAATTAAAGCATGGCCCAAGGAAAGACATCAACTGACATTCCAAGACCTAAATTTGAGTCTGTCTCTGACCCTGACCACCCTAGATAAAACTTTCAATTGCTCTGAGATTCAGTTTATTTGTGTGGCTCTGGTAATACCTACCATTTCTACTTCATTGACTTGTTCCAGTGACACCAGAGGATGTCATTGGTAGAATGGCAGAGATTATCTCAACAGCAAGAATACAATCCATAGAAGAAGAGTATAAAGAAGAAACATTTTCAGTCATGAAATTCTATAGCCAGCCAAACTATCAGTTCAGCTTCAGGCAGAAAGATATCCTTCAAGTTTATTACTATGTAGTTATGTCTTTTTTTTATTTTAATTTTTTATTATTGAATCACTATGTGGAAAATTACAATGCTTTCAGACTTAAGTCTCAGTTATACATGCTGAAACACATATTCCACCACAAAAACCCCAGTATACCTCCCATCCCTCCCCCCACCAACCTGTGTAACTGATTAATTTCACTTTACTTTCTCATTACTTTGGTTACATTCAATATTTCAACAAAAAACTCACTATTATTATTAGGAGTTCCCCACTAGAGACAGACCTGCTGTAGAGAGATATGAGGTTTTGGATTTCTGTATTTTAGCAACTAAGTCCAGGGAAATTTCTTCCATACATTGGATCATTGCAAGCTTGTATCTCTCATTAGTGGTCCTCATAATATGGCGGTAGCCACGCCCTTCCCCCCAGCAAGGAAAAGGAGAGAGAGAAAACCCTTTCCCCTCCAGGGCAGGCATGGGGCTGCGGCTTAGTTCTCAGTCTGAAGACATTCTGCAAGGAGCTGCCGGTACCAAATGGATTATAATTGCCAGCAGCCACTGCGTTCTTAGATTGGTTTCTGTGCCTCTGGGATAATGGACACCCAGGGGTGGTGGAGGCATTCCTGAGCCTCCACCATTTTGTATATCAGGAAAGGTTGCGTGGCGGCATAAGCGGCCGCGTGGTTTGGAGGTGTCCCAGTCCCGCATACCGGAGCCGTGTTAGTAGCTGCTCAATATCATTGGGGCTCCATCAGGAGAAGGCGTTGCCAGCTGTACCTTCTCCGTCTAACCCCCCGGTGTTGTCGGCTCGGTCTGGGGTCTGGAGCAATCTCCAGCCGGCAGTGCCCGCCAGAGCAGCCCCTGTAATTATGTCTTATGTGCCCTTTTTGATACAGTTAATAGAGAATAGGTTTTTCTAAAATAAAGTCAACCAGAGATAGACATGGTTTATTAGGTTTGCTTCTCTGTGTCACTGATCTCTATGAATTACATTTCTTGGGTTTTTTTTCTGGCTTGATCAATAGAGATGGCAGGTGATCAGAACGAGGAAACTGAAGCAGTAAAAGGTATTTCTCATGCTATTTCTCTGTTTCACCTCAGTTGGGCAGAGGCTATAGACACTTGTTTACATTGGGTGACCCCACTCCCACCAATAGCAATAACATTTCCCCTCTCCCTTTGCTGTTAAGGTCGTCTTCTACTATTGTGTAGCAGATCTAGAAGTGATCTAGATCTAGGTGATCACTCAATCTAAACTCAAACATGAAAAGACTCTTGCAGAGATTTCATAACAATATAATTTAATCATAATGATGTAACTAAAATTGATCAACATTGGTTTGGTAACCAACATTACCATATTACTTCCTGGGTAAAGAGGCAGAAGACCTATAATGAATTGGTTGGTTGGTTGGTGATTGTGGTGGGAACAAATGCAATTTACAGCCTCATACTCCCTACCGGGAAGCCAGTGTACTTAAAACTAAATATCACTGTATCACTGTCATCCCGTTATTTATCGATTTACTCGAGCGGGCACCAGTAACGTCTCTATTACACTCAGCCCTGAGATTTTATTTTATTTATTTATTTATTTATTTATTTATTTTTTGGTCATACCTGGCGATGCACAGGGATTACTCTTGGTTCATGCACTCAGGAATTACTCCTGGCAGTGCTTGGGGGACCATATGGGATGCTTGGGATCGAACCCGGGTCAGCCGTGTGCAAGGCAAACGCCCTACCTGCTGTGCTATTGCAACAGCCCCAGACCTGAGATTTTAGCAGCCTCTCTTTACTCGTCTTTTCCAAAGATTGGAAGCTCTTTCAGTGTCAGGGCAATGAGACCTATCATTACTGTTTTAGGCATATCAAATACGCCATGGGTATCTTGCCAGGCTCTGCCATGTGGGCAGGATACTTTCGGTAGCTTGCCGGGCTCTCCAAGAGGTATGAATATATCTTTTACTGTATTTGGGATATGAAATCACCATGGAGAGCTTGCCAGGCTCTCCCATGCGGGAAATAGACTTTTGGTAGCTTGTCAGGTTCCAAGAGGAAGAACAAGGCTATTAGATGTCTTTCGGGAGCTTGGTTTTATAGTCTCTGGATGTTGGCATTGGTGGGATTACACAGCACTGGGTAAAGTTTCTGGGTGTGACTGCCTAGCTACTGAGAAATGGGGGATCTGGGTGGAAGAGGCCCAGTCCTGATCCTTGGAGATTTCAGCCCCAGGTCCCGCACACCTTGGTCACTCTCCTGGTCCCTTCATGTGTGAGGCTCATCCAAATGTGTGGAGAGTGGCCTTGAGCATGGCTGTGGCTGGGTTCTGGAGGTCTTCAACTTTCAAGGCTCTGCTCGGGGTGGGGAGGGAAACGCAACCCATCCCCTCCGTGGGGGCCCTGGTGAAGACAGCCAGGCACAGGTGGTAATAGACTCTGATTCGCTCTCTTCTCAGAGCTTGGTTTTATAGTCTGGATGTTGGCCATTGATGGGTTTAAAATTAAATATATGTCACAAAATAACAAATCAAAATATCTAGATTTTTTAATTTGTAAATTTAATAGATTTTTAAAAAATAATCACTTGTATTACTTGTCATCTTGTTTATCGATTTGCTTGAGCAGGCGCCAGTAACATCTCCATTCATCTCTGTCCCGTGCTAGTGTAGCCCAATGGCATCTGCTCGCTCCAGGAACATGAAGAGCCTCCAACGGCTCATTCAGGGTTTTGACTGACGAAGAAGTCTGACCATCTCATAGGTGGGCGGCTACGTGGTGTGGAATCCAGTTGGATGATTCCTGTGGAATTATCGGATGATTCCCATGGAATCCTCATGCATGAGTGAAGTCCCACAGAACCACTTAATACAGAACATTGTGACCTTGGACTCTAGGCTCAACGGGACCTGGGAACAGAGATCCTCTGCCTGCTTCTACCAATCTCCGGCAACCCAGGGGTCACACCTATAAGACCCACCCTGACAGTGCCAGATAAATTCCTCATAGGCAGACCTCCACTACCCAACTGCTGCCATGCTCCAGGCCGCTTTTCGTACACATCATAAACACTTCCTACCCATTTCCCATCATTACTGCACCATATTTGTTGGGGTTCAAATATAATGTGAACCATTGGAACACCTATAATGGTGATTAGAGGCCTCCCTAAGAGCCTTCATCCCTCTCAGAGAGCCTGGCAAGCTACCAAGAGTATCCCACCTGCACGGCAGAGCCTGGCAAGCTACCAAGAGTATCCCACCCGCACGGCAGAACCTGGCAAGCTACCCGTGGCATATTCAATATGCCAAAAACAGTAACAATAATGGGCCTCATTCCACTGACCCGGGAAGAGTCCCCAATAGGGCAGCGTTAAGAAGGACGAACAAGGAGAGGCTGATAAAATCTCAGGGCCAAACTAGGCTACCAAAACGAAGAAGGACTAAAATAATATAAATAAACTAAACTAAACTAAACTAATTTAAAAATGACTTTAAGTAATTTTCTTAATGGGACAGAGGGACTAGTGAGCCAGAGAATTTCTGTTTTACTGTTTTGTTTGTTTGTTTGTTTGTTTGTTTTGTTTAGAGGCCATACCCGACAATACTCAGGGATTATTCCTGGCTCAACACACAGGATCATTCTTGGCCGTGCTCAAGGGACCATAAAGGATGGCAGGGATTAAACATGGATCAGCTGAATTCAAGGAAAGTGCCTTACCTGCTGTACTATCTCTCTGATCCCAAATGACTATTTTTAATAAAATGCAGGACTATTGTCTCTGAACTTTAGCCATTTGATAAAATTAAAGGATAGTTAATTTACTTGTTTGTTTGTTTATATTTTTAATGAAGCAAAAGTAGTTTCTATTGGATGGAACTTGCTTAGAAAGAGATGAGAGAAGAGAAAGGAATACATATTCACAAGCAAACATGGACTTCTCCAAAGTGGAATAAAGCAAACAAAAAAATATAGAGACAAGCAAGGAAGATAATGTATTCAAAGGAGAACATGGACTTAAAGAGCAAGTTCAAAGTGTAGTTTATTTCAGTTGGGAGAAGCAACTAACTTTTTGATTCTCACTTTTTTTTCCTCATCAGCTATGACAGTTCTCTCAACTCCCATGCTGCCTTCCAGAACTAATACATGGGACTTGGAGCAAGGGGATAGAGAGGAGGAAAAGGCTTTGGTTGGATAATGCCCTAATGGGAAGGATCAAGACCTTGAAGTGATGGAGACTTCAGGTACAACCTGCACTCAAGGAAACTCACAGTGGAAATCATCAAAGAACCGAAGAGAAACTAGCTAAATTGGTCTAGGCCTCCAGAGGTAACCCTAAAGAAAGGAGCCCTGAAACTTTACATATGGGAGCCACATTCCTTGAGCAGGACCTAGAATTTGGCTGCCAAGCTCTCAGTAGCTAGACACCAAAACTGGGGCATGAACTATTGCACAATCGGTATGATCTAAGTGAATTATGGAAAGCTCCCCAGGGGAAGTGGAGAAGCTTTTCTTAGCAGTCAGTTCACAAAGAAATCTTATGGGGCTATTATAGATGTTAGGTGATGCAGGTGACAAGGCTATCAATGATGCTGCTACCGGAAGTGTAGGAAAGAGTTGCTTGTTGCTTCCTTCAACAAAGGTCTAAAGCAAAGAACTTGGCAGGGGTCAGAGTAGAAGCAAGGCGCCCGGTTGCAAAACACGATCAGAGAAATGCCCAAGGATGTCTGTATAGGGGTCCAGGTACCAAAGATAGAAACAGTGTGTTTTGAAAAATCTGAGAAAAGTGGAGAGTGGTGTGAACAGCAAAATAAAGCAGATATTGGAGCTGTTTTAAAGTGCGAAGAGTGAAGCAGAAAAGTGAAAAAGAGTTCCTTGCGGGTGTGAGGATAACCAGGATGTCTGATGTTGCCAGGCTGCCAGGAAAGTGTAAGGTGGAGACAGAAAAGGCTGTCTCTTCACCAGGGACCCTTGGGCTTTGTGGTTTGGGAAAGCCACAACTGTCTTCCATCCCATTTTCCCTGCCCCTCAAAGCTTATAAAACTCAACTAGGACTTTCAGAACTCCTGGTACCCAGGGGGACAGCCAGCTAGGCTCCTGCATCCTGGCTCTGCTCTTGGCACCCAGTCATCTACTTAGTGCAGAGACTAATCTATACCCTTTATATCTTTTTAAAATAACACCTAGAACATAGTGGGTAGGGTGCTTTTCTTGCACACAACGGATCGAGGTTCCACATATGGCACCACATGGTTTCTGAGAACTGCCAGGAGTGATCCTTGTGTGACCCAAACACCCCCTTCCCACAAACATACACAATTTTCTTTTAATTAGCACATACATACTGTATCCCCTGCCTTGTCCTCTAGATAACCTGAGTTCTGTTACTAATATCTACTGGTTTGTCAGTCTTTAGTTCTTGAGGGGACTGCTCTTTGGGATTCTAGCTCTGTTTCTAAGAGTTTATGTCATCCAACTTGGCCAAAGTTTCTTATCAGCAGAGACATTTGCTATGAGATGCCTTGTTTTCTTGAAGAAAGACTACTCACAAGTCCAGCCTTCCCCAGGGAGCAGGCAGTTATATAAGTTTTCTCCCTTCCTTCCCTCCGCCCACTTTAGCTTGGTGACTTTGACTTTATTACCAGAAATGTCTTCTTTTGGAGGCCTCTTATTATAATGCAGAGATTCCCCTGGTTAAGACTAGATTTTAAGTGACTTTTCCCTGACTTCTCAGGAATATTTGAGTGATATAATTAAAGGGTACACAGAATAAGGGACTGAGATGGAAGTAACCCTGAGGGAATGGGAAAGTAAGAAAAACAGCAGTAGAAGATGGACATTGGGTGGAAAGTTTAGAAGCAACTACATGTTCTAGAATTTAAATAAGGCAAAATTTATAAAAATGTGGTTTAAGCCCAGAGATAGAAAAGGGATTCATCCACCCAAATAGCCCCTTATCTGCTCATCTCTCTATCATCCCTCCCTCCCTCCCTCCCTCCCTCCCTCCCTCCCTCCCTCCCACCCTCCCTCTATCCATCTATTCATCCATCCATCCATCCATCCATCCATCCATCCATCCATCCATCCATCATCCATCCATCCTCAAACCTATTGTAAAAATACCTATTTTTTTCTTGGTAAGAGTCCAGTTCTGGAAAAACTGATCTATTTAGACATGATCTCTTCCCCCTAACAAGTTTCTAGTCTGATGGGGTTCAGTGAGAAGAAATTAAAATATATGTAAAAATGGTCTTCAAAAAGAAAATGATGGAAGATGTTAAAGCTCACAAAACAGTGACAGATAAACTGCTGGAACAGTTCCATGGTGAACAGATCTAACAATATTGGGCAGAGCTTCGTGGTCATCTGAGCCAGACCTGAATCGTAGTTGGGATCTCAGCATATACAATCAAGTAATAGTATATGAATATAAGAAAGACATAAAGAATCAAGGAATGGGGAGGGACTTTATTAAGGAGGGTTAGAAAATAACCTGTGGTTTCACAGACATTTTAAAAAGAAAAACAACAAACCTGGAAGAATCTGGGTTGGAAAGATAGTTTATGGGTTAAGACACATGCCTTGAGTACAGCCAATCCCAAGCAACACATATGATCTCCTGAGCAGTGCCAGGGATCACTTCTGAGCACAGAGCCAGGAATAGCAGCAGGGTGAGGGAGAAAAATGCTTGAAGAGTCCTGGCCTTAATTCTGTGGAGCCAGAGACTTGGGACTTGTTTCACTTTTAACCCTTGGGAAGGGTTAGTGGTGGTTGGCATGGTGTTGTGAAACAGAAGACTGCATGGAAAGTAAGAGGCATGATTAAAAAGTCAGAAAATCCACAGGAGAACATAGATAGGAGATTGTGCCTGACAGGGAAAGCTGCAAATTGAGGAATGACTCAGGGTAGTCTGTAGGAAATCCTCTGTTAGGGCGCCAGAAGCTCTAAGCTTGGCTTGTTTATAACTGGGAAACTGGAAACTTCTTAAATGTCCATGAAGAGGGGGCTGATAAATTCTGTCCTTCGCAAAGATCCAGCCCTCTACTTGTGCACAGAATCCTTCTATAGCTATTCATTCTAGATTTTCTAGGACATGGGTCAGGTAGTTCTGTTTTCTTTCCATCAATATCACCCACCACCGTTGGCCCAAATTCCTTTGCATTACTACTATAACCTTCAAATGTACCTTTCTGGAACCTGGGAACAGGCAGCAGCTCAATGGTAGGGCAGATGCTTTGCATGTGAGGCCCTGAGCTATATGCCAACAATACACATATACACATGAGCATGCGCACACTCACACAAACACACACACACACACACACACACACACACACATACACACACTGCCTTACTGTGACCCATCAAAAAATTGTAGTAAAATATACTTTTGGATCCAGCCCCCATCTCAGTCTCCTACCAGTCACCATGCATATCACCTCTCTGCTTCTCTTCATAGCAAAACTCTGGAAAAAAAATATTTACATTTGCTGTACTTCCTGTCTGGATGTTCTTTCTTAGGTGACTTTGTGTATTCCTTAATTTTTCTTACTTTGTAATGTACTTTAATGAGGAGGAAGGAAATCCCAAACTGTACTGGAGTGCCCATCCCTCCACCAGTGCCTGTTCTCCACCACCAGTGTTCCCAGTCTCCCTCCCATCCCCCCAATTCTCCCCACTGTCCCCCCCTCTGCCTCTGTGACAGGCACATTTCCTTTTACTCTCTCTCTCTCCTTTAGGGTTTTGTGCTCTGCAATGCAAGTATTGAGTGGCCATCATGTTCGGTCTACAGTCTACTTTAGGCATGCATCTCCCATCCCAAGCGGGCCCTCCAAACACCCTTTACTTGGTGGTTCCTTCTGTATCTGAGCTGTCTTTTCCCCCAGCATGTGAATTAGGTCCATGGTTTTAAAAGCCTTCTTTCTACTGAAAATCCCAAAATATTTTCAGTCCCAACACATCTCTGCTTGCAGGCTTTTTAGTTTGGTTGGTATTTGGCCATATCTAGCAGTCCTCAAGGGTTACTCCTGACTCTATGCTCAGGGGTTATTCCTGACTCTGTGCTCAGGGATCACTCCTGGTGGTGCTCAGGGGACCGTATGTGTTGCTGACTATCTAACCCAGGTCGGCTGCATGCAAAGCAATTACCTTATGCCATGTTTTACTTCCCTGGTTCTTGCATGCTTAATAGGAATTTGAAGGTTTCGGTTTACAAGTACAATTTTGGATTTTCTCTGGACCTGCCCCACCTATCCGCCTATTTGTTCAGTTCAGATTATCTTGACTTCTATGCATTTCTCACATTCTATGGCAAGATCTAAATATTCTGCTGATCCGACAGGTATTTCCTGTTTTTCAAAAGCTCATATTATACCACTTTTGCTTCTATAAAAGACACATGTTAGCATTAGTTTTCATTAGTGAAAGAATCCTAAGTGGATTTACATTTTTAAGACAAAGGTGATGATTGAAAATGTCATTGAGTTCAGCACAGTTTGCTTTACAGACTTAGTCATACAGTCAGTGTACACCCAGAGTGAGTAGTGCCGTTAGCCCTTCCCCTTCCCCGTGGAACCACACACAACATCCCAGTGTCAATACACCATGCCTTTAAACTCTTTGAGCATCTGTGATTTATCTCTGTGTATTGTGTGCATCTGTTAGCAAGAGATATTCTACTAAGGTACCAGAAAATTCTAACAGCATACAATGATGTTATTTGTTGCAATGAAACCTATGCTAAGGTCAAAAGGTCAAAAAGTGGACTTTTGGGGGGTGTTATCGCCCATCCAGGATCTGAATGGTGGGCACTTGTGTAAGATTTTCACATGATTGACACAGCTGCATTAATCATAGAAAAGCATGACTTGGATTTTGAAAGAACATGTAGATTTAGGGCAGGTCTGCAGGATGCACTGAATATCTACACTGAACTGCTTGATTGAAAAATGCATGAGGCCGAGCATCTTGTCAGTTTTCAAACCTTCCACATTAGCATCATGAGCCACCTCTGACAAGTAATTGCCACCTTTTCAGTCAAGGCAGGCCAATACAGAAGATGGTGTAGATCCGTTTTGTTCACTATTTTCACACCTGATGACCAGTACCTGTTTGCATACCAATTCACCAATGGGTAGCTGTCACCCTGAGGCTAACCAGTGATTTTCAACCTTTCTCACCTGCATACCAGCACTGATGTAGTTGTTGGAGACTTACCTGGTCCTGATGGATTCACATAATGACAAAACATTAAGAGATGCCCCTTTTCTTCTCTCTCCTACATTGAAGTCTCCTATACCTCCCTCCTACTCTCCCAAGCTCCTAACATCCTAACTGAATAGCTGAGGCTCCACCTCTCAGCCTGCTGGCGTACTGTCAGTCTTCCTAATTCTGATAAGCAGAGGTACACTGTGTGCATGGTATTTCTACTTTATATGAGTTATGTATTAACCATACTATTTCTTCTTTCTATGCTGTTTTTAGTTTCAGTGTTATTTTTGGCTCAGTGTGTTTTGGGTATGAATTGATGTGTTATTTGGAGGATCTGGGAACTCCCAGGATTGCTGAGAAAACCTGACTTTGAAATCTGTCCTAACTGCCAGCAACATCTTAGGACATTTCATGGATCTGACTGCTTGTCATCGCTCCACCATGCTCAGCTAGTCTGTTAGTATCATCACTCTGTAGTCCGACTTGTTCTCACTGTCTCTTGTTTTTCCTACACGGCAACCAAGTTGATCCTTTAAGATATTCCCTTTTTTTGCTTATAACTTTGCAGTAGTTTCTGTGACACAGAATAAGCCCAAAGTCCTTATCATTTCATGGGGTCCTTGCTCTGGACCTCATTGTCTCCCTGCCCTGTCTTCCACCCTTTTTCTCTCAGTAACAACTCTCCACCTGTTCTAGCCCTTTATTTTCCCTTGATATGTCACAGTTTATAAACTATATTATAGTTCAAAGTAGTATTTTTGTGGGGAGGGGACACTTTTGGCAGTGTTCAGGGCTTACTCTTGGCTGTAGGCTCAGGGAACTCTGCTGGTGGTGCTCAGAAGACCATATGGGATGAAGGTGATGAAGGCTGCATGCAACCTTACCTGTTGTACCAGGGCTCCAGGCCCCATGACCTTTTATAATAGTATTTATACTAATGATTTACATTTACAACGCTACTGCACCACATGCACCACTGGTGTGTGTGCCAGCATCTCTTTACCACTGTCCCTAGGTCCCCTCTCCCCCTTTGCAGCCTCTGTTCTCTATTTCATTGGCAAAATCTCAAGATAGTGCCGATGATATTGTTTCCAGTGGGAATTATTTGTTTGCTTGCTTTTTTTTATTTTTACTTTCCTCTTTTGGAATTGAAAAGATGTGTGCAGAGCCAGAGGTTCTTCATCCTCTTAACCACTTCTTCGATGCTCTTGAAGGCGTTCCACGCTGTTCTCTTCCTCCTGCGCAGCTCTGGCACCAAGTTGTTCCTCATGTTGATTTCTCGAACCAGGTACACATAGCTGCTGCATTCGGAGATGTTCGTTCCATTGAGAGCAAATGGAGCTTCAGGGACTAGTTCTTTTTCATGAGCATTGTCTTGGTGAGACTCAGCTGCAGTTCGACCTTTCCACACTCGCGGTCGAAGTTGGCCAGCATTTATGCCGCTTGGCTAATGTTTGGCGTTATGAGAACGATGTCATCAGTGAAGCGGCGGTGGTGTAATTGCCGACCGTATATCTTCACTCCCATTCCTTCCTATTCTAGTCATCGCATAATGTTCTCGAGGGTGGCAATAAGAACATGAGAACACTGAAGGTGGCACAAGAGTTTTGGTGAAATGCCGCACCCCTCTCTTTACATCAATGATCACTTCCTTGTAGAATGGTGAGATTCTTCCTGCACTAACATACGCCTCAGGGACCTGGGCCCTATGCAAACAGGACGAGAATGCCATTCGGATATCCCAAAGAGGAATCGAAAGAGCTATGCTAGGAGTATCACATCTCACTCAAGTGAAAGAAGGAATCCGGAGTTCTGACCTCTGTCGACAGTCAAGAATCAGGGACGCTGTCTCGTTTGCCAAGGCATCAAAAATCAGATGGGCCGGTCATGTAATGAGATTCAGAGACGACTGCTGGACTAGAGCTGTTACCAACTGGATTCCACGGGATGTCAGAAGACCGTGTGGCCGCCCACCAACTAGATGGTCAGATTTCTTCGTCAAATCCCTGAATGAATAATTTGAGGCTCTTCCTGTTCCTGGAGCAAGCAGATATCATTGGGCTGCACTAGCACGTGACAGGGGAAAATGGCGACATTACTGGCACCCGCTCGAGCAAATCAAAGATCAATGGGACGACAAGTGATACAAGTGAATGATTCCACTTTTGGGGGTGGGTGGGTGGTTGTGGATTGGTTTTTGAGCCACATCTGATTGTGCTCAAGACTTAACTACTAGTTTTCATGCTCAATGGTCACTCCTGACAGTGCTCAAATGTGCTGCTGGGGCTTGAACTGGAGTCAGCTATGTGCAATGCAAACACTTTAACCTGGTAAAATCTTTTTCAGCCTCCTTGCTTTGTTTCTTTATACTCTACATAAGAGTAGAATTGTTCAATGTTTGCCTGTTTTCTCATTCACGGCCCCTTCCAGTTTTATCCAAGTTGTAGCAAAATGAAAATTTTCATTTTTTCTTATGGCTAAGTAGTATTCCATGTATTATGTATATTGAATAATATGTATATGTATGGTAATTTATCAACACTCTATTAAAAGGAAATATTTCATTTTTCTTATAGCTAAGTAATATTCCATATATACATATATGTATATATATAATAATTTTTTATCAATTCATTTGTTCTTGGGTACTTGGGTTGTTTCCAGATCTTAGTTATTATAAAAAATATTACAATATTCATTATGAATAAGATTTTTTTTCTTCTTTTTAAAATTTTTTTTCTTTTTTTCTTTTCTTTTTAAAATTTTTTTCTTCTTCTTTTTTTTTTCTTTTTCTTTTCTTTTTCTCTTGTGAATAAGATTTTTAATACTATGTTAAATTATAGTGTTGAGGTAGACATTCTTGTGCCTGAAATTAAGAAAAGCAGCTTCCCTTTAATGTGTGTTAAGTATGATATTATCTATGTGTCTGTGATATATGGTCTTTACTATAATGAGGAAGTTCCCTCTGTCCCCATTCTGTTGAATGCTGAATCTTGTCATCTATTAATATGATCATAAGATTGATCATCTTGTTTATTTTCTTAAAAAATCAACTCAATTTTATTGATCTCTTATTTCTGTATCATTAATTTCCACTCTAATTTTTATTATTTTTATTATTCTACTTTGGGTTATATATTTTTTCAAATTTCTTTAAATGTGAGGTACGTAATTTATTTGAATTTTTTTCTTGTTTCCTGTTGAATTTCATATTTCTATCAATGTCCCTCCTAGTACAACTTTTGTTGTGTCCCATAAGTTCTGATAGCTCCTGTTTTTAATTCCTCTTTGTTTCCAAGAGTCTTTTTATTTCTTCTTTGATTTACTTTTGATCCAATAGTTGTTAAGTATTATGTTATTTAGTTTGAATTCCAACTATTAGAATATTTATCAGCTTTCTTTTTGTGACTTATTTCTTCCTTCAAAGCACTGCAGGGTGAAAAATACTTGATATGATTTCTATGATTTGATATGGTTTTTGGACATTTATTTTGTGTTTCAGATATAGTGTGCCCTGGAGAACAATCCAAGTGCCTTGGAGAAAATATTTATTCAACCACTCGGGAATTTAGAGTCCTATAGACATCTATTAAGCCAGATTTTCACTTCTTCCTTTAAGGCTAGTGTGTGTTGATTTCTTATCTGTTTGATCTATCTAATAGTGAGAGGGGATATTAAAGTCTCCTACTGCTACAATGTTGCTATGGGCTTCTTAGTAGTTTATATATTTAAATGCTCTTTTATTTATGCATATATGAATATTATATATAAAATAAATCCTCATGTTAATTGTCTTCTAGATATGTAGATCCCTTGATGTATAATGTCCATCTTCATCCCTTATAACCTTTTTTAGAAGTATAGTACAAGTATGGCCACCTCAGCCTGTTTTTTGACTACTTTTTACCTGTATGACTGTTTTCCAGACTTTTACTTTGAGTCTGTGTTTATCATGATTGTTCAAGTGTGTCATTTATAAGCAACAGGAAGTTAGGTTTATTTTTCATATCCATTTGGCCACTTATGGGTGAGTTCAGGTCAGTGACATAAGTCAATGAACATGAAACAAAGAAATGTATTACCACATTTCTTTATGGATTCTGGGTATTTGTGAAGTTAGTCTGTGTTTCTTTGACTTCCTTTATTTACTTTCCTGATCTTTGATATCAGCCTTTTATGTAGTGGTCAGGTTCCATTAGCCTCTTCTCATTTGTGCCTTCTAAGTATGTTTGACTTGAAAATAGCATGCAATTCACCTCTGAAGTTCTGAGTATTTTTACCTCTTGAGTTCAAATCTTGTGTGCTTCAAATCCATTATATAATATTCCATTATTACTCTCTTCCTTTCCCACATTTTATGTTTTAATTGTCCTACCACTTCCAGGTACTTTTTTGTTTGGTTTTTGGTGATCGGATTTATTTTGTTTGCTTTAGTATATTTTGAATAGCAGGTCTAGTGGCTATGAATTACTTTGTTGAATTATTTGTTGTTTTTCTATAAATCAGCTAAATCAAAGTAAATCAAAGAAGAAATAATTTTTTAAATTATTCCTTCAAGTTTGAGTGCTAACCTAGTTGGGTAGAATATTCTTGTCTGAATGCCAATTTCATTCAACTTGTTGGCAATATCATATTTCTTTTTGTCCTATAGAGTTGCATTTGACAGATTTGAGTCTTCTGGGGTTCCCTTATATAAAATACTCTTGCTATATACTCTTCCTGCTCTTAGAATTCTTTCTTTTTTCTCTCTCTCTCTCTTTCTCTTACATTTTAATACAATGTGTATTCTGTTTTGGTTTATTTAGTTTGGAACTCTTATCTTGTCTTGAAATTGGGTATATGCCTCAGTCTTCAGCCTGGGCACATTCTGTTAATAATTTCTTCTATCAGTGCCTCTTTTATTTCTTCCCTTTCTCCCCTTCTAGAATACCTTGCTGTGATTCTTTTTTTTTTTAATTTATTTTATTGAATCACCAAGTGGAAAGTTACAAAGTTCTCAGGCTTATATCTCAGTTACACAATGCTCAAACACCCATCCCTTCACCAGTGCCCATATTCCACCACCAATAAAAACAAAAACAAAAGCAAAACCAAAACAAACAAACAAACAAAAAGTATACATCCCACCCCTCAACCCCCAACCCACCCCGTACGTGAGTGATAATTTCACTTCCTTTTCTCTTTACCTTGATTACATTCCAGATTTCAACACATAACTCACTATTGTTGTTAGAGTTTCAAAACAGACTCACTATTTTTGTTGGAATTTATCCCCTAAGAATACAGCTCTATTAACAGGGAAATATTTGATAATAAGTTTTCCACTGATGAGAATGAAGAGATAAAATGTCGCGGGGCCGTTTACAATTTCTGTATTATAGTAATTAAGTCCGCGAAGATTTAGGTTTGAAAATGAATCATTTCCCTTCCTGGAACAGCATGTAGCCTAAGTTAGTTCACAGTCTCCATACATGGGTGCAAGCACTTGCTGGAACCCCAATTCCTAAAGCTGTCTCTGGTTCCCGCTCGTTCCACATCCACCGGCTCTGCAGAGACATGGGCACCCGGGCCGAAAACCCGGCCGGCCGGACCTATGCTGTGATTCTTATTCCTCTTGACATTGTCCCATAAATTCCTCTGTTTCCCTTATTTTTCTTGGTTAATTTTTCTTTTGTCCTTTTTGGATGGTTTCATGTATCTTATCCTCAAAACTTCTAATTTGTTCCTAAGCTCCTATCATTCTGCTGAGCCCATTCTGCAGTGTTCTTTAGTTTACCTAGTTGTGCTCTTCATTTTTGACAATTTCTGATGAATGTTTTCTTATCCTTTCCCTTATTTAATCTCCTTTTTGTAATTTTCCTCAATTTAGTAAATTTTCTTACTTTATTACTTTAAATTCTTCATTAGGGAATATAGAGAGTTATTGTATGCAAGGGGTTCTTTCTGAACTTTTGTTTTCATCTGGTAAAGTGAATTTCTCCACTTATTTTTTTTGTTTTATTTTTTAAAATAACTTTTAATTTCATTAAAGGACCGTGATTTACAAAGTTATTAATAGTTGAGATGTAGGCATATAATATTTCAACCCCAGTCCCACTAGTGTCAACTTCCCCCACCAGTGTTTTCATATTCCACCCCCCCCACCTGACTCTGTCACCTTGACATGCACATTACAAAGTTCCAGTGGCTGCAACTTAGATTTTATTTTTCAGTGCTGCTGAGGTTGTCTTTTGGATATATAGACTTCTACCATTCTCCCATATCACCAGTATAACTGAAGCCCAGAGAGTCTAGTAAGATGTGAGCACTCAGGATGTGCCTGGTCTTAGGCATATCTCAGTAGAAGTTATGATTCCTGATCTTGAACTGCATCCAGAGAATATGTTGTCATTGAAAATTTGCTATCACAAACTTAATAGGTTGGTCACCTATTACCCAACAATGAAATACTAATGCTGCCATTCACCATTTGCAGTTGCTGGTGATTGAATGTGGTCTTGGAGCTGTCTCACCAGTTTGGGGAGTGTTTGGATTCAGGTGTGACATTTCCCTATAATCCTGCATATCAATCAGGCATGGTGTTCACTAGGATACCTGTATTTATCTATACGCATTAGGCTAATCATCAGGCTTCAGTCAACCAGAGAGGAGTCGACAGCCCTGTGATCCCACCCTGGTCAAATATGGTTCAGCTGAATGATAAATATGTGCGTGGTACTCAGATGTAAATGAGAGAAGTGTAGTTTTATTTTCCCTGAAGTCAGTCACCTTTGATCTTTCTCCCATAGTGGAGACCCTTTGGCACTAGGATAGGACTCAAAGCCTACTTGCATGCAGGGGCCTGTGTAAAAATGCCTGGCTAAACAAAATGTTGTGACATCAGTCATCTTTTTTTTTTTTTTTTTGCTTTTAGGGTCGCACCTGGAGATGCACAGGGGTTACTCCTGGCTCTCTACTCAGGAATTACTCCTGGCGGTGCTCAGGGGACCAAATGGGATGCTGGGAATGGAACCTGGGTCGGCCGCATGCAAGGCTGTGCTATTGGTCCAGTCCCGACATCAGTCATCTTATCCTTGCACAGGACTCTAGCCTTAGTATCTCTGGGGACTCCCATCTCACTCCCTGGAAATGTGATTCTTAGCTGTGTTTTTAACATTGTTGTGGCTGTTATTCATGCTCTTCCTTTTTAAAAAAATTGTTTTTGGCTTTTTGGCCACACCCAGCCATGTTCAGGCTTCCTCCTGTCTCTGTCCTCAGGTATCACTCCTGGTGAGCTAAGGGGACCATATGGGGTGCCAGGGATCACACCAAGGTCAGCCACTTTCAAGACAAGTGCCTGCCCCACTGTACTATTGCTCAACCCCATCCAGGCTCTTACCAGAGATTGTCTCTGATCTCTATTTTTTGGGTAGTGGGTACAGGTGTTGGGGGGATGGAGCTGGGCAACATTTGGCAGTGCTCAGGGTTTTCTGGTGGCTTTGTGCTAAAGGATCAGTCCTGGCGGGGCTTAGAAGATTGTATGTGATATCTTTTATAGAAGCTGCACCAGCGGTGTGCAAGGCCACCTGCTGTATTATCAGTCCAGCCCTGATCTCTTTCGTGATCTCCTCTCACTTTCTTTAGGTAATTCTCAAGTGCTTCTCAATCAAAAGAGTGTTTTCTGTCCTCTCATCCATAAAATAATATTTATTCTTTATGTGACTCCCCCACCGCCATTTTTATCTTGTTTTATATCTCCTATTCACTAGGTATGGTTGTCCACTGTGTCCAGACCAAACTCCTGGTATATCATTCAAATGAGCTGCAATGTGGTTAACTCCATTTAGAGATCTACAGTGCACAACCTGCGTAGCTATATGTATAGTAGGTGTAATCACATACATTTATTCACATTTTAAATTTATTTTTTGATTCTTCTACTAGAATGCAAGCTCATCTAGTATAGAGACTTGAGATACTACAGGATGAAGAACAGCATATGCAACATAGCAGATTTCTGTTTTGTTTTGTGGGGGGGCACACCCAGCCTCCTCAGAGGCTATTCCTGGTTCTGTTTCCTGGGGTCACTGCTGGTGATGCTCATACACCATATATAGTGCAGGAGATTGAATTAAGGTTGGCTGCATGCAAGGCAAGCACGTTGCCTCCTGTATTATCTCTCTTGCCCCAATACTGCAGCTTTTAAAAAATCATTTGATAAATGAACTAATATGTGCTCATATAAACTTGTGTCTATGTGGATATATAGGCAGAAAATGTCAAAAAGAAATACACCAATTTTTGATAATGATTATATCTGAGCAATAGAATTACATGTGATTTTTCACTGTCTTCTTTATCCTTTCCTTAAGGCCTGGATATTTTAATAAGAAAATATTACTTTTTATAAAGATGACAGTTCTTTGGAGTCAGATAAACCTGAGATTGAATTCTGGCTCTACTCTTTACTTGTTGTGTAACCTTGGGCTAACTTATTACCTTTGTTGTATCTTTTTTAAAGGGAGATACTATCTATATTATTGGGCTTCTGTGAGACTTAAATAAAAAAAAATTGATAATAAGTCAAAACTTGGCACAATATCTGTCTGGTAGTAAGTAAGCTTTTAGTGATAGAACTCCCTCTCCTTTACCTAATTTTTTTTGTTTTGTATTGGTGCCACACCCAGCTTTGCTCAGGCCTTACTCCTTGGTGGGACTTGGGTACCATATGGGGTGCTAGGGATTGAAACCAAGTTTCATGCAAGGCAAGTACCCTGCCCACTGTAGTGTCTCTCCAGCTGCTCCATTCACATTTTAATAAAAACCCATTATTAAATCATTTTGGCTTTTGAGATTCCTAAACCTCTAAGAATCTGCTATTTTGTGGATCCTAGTAGTAAGATGGACGGGTGGGCAGGAAGATCCGGGAGGGATTGACCTCTACTCTTTATTTGGATTGTAAATAGAGAATGCTCAGATAAAATGACTGAGGCCACTGGAGCAAGCAGCAGGAGCTTTGGGGTCTGATGGGAGGGAACCAATCACAGGCCAAGTGAGCCCACTCTGGTCAAGTGCACAGAGAAAGGAGAATCTTCTTAACTAGAGCCAGAGACTTGTGGAAACATATTTCAGTCTCATCATGCTGAAGTCGAAGAGGCAGAGTGGAAAGCTGCTGTAAGAAACAAAAAGGACTACTTCACGTATCTAAAGAAAAATAAAGAAGCATTGAGACCCCCAAACAAGAGACTGTCTGGTATGTCAGTTTCTTGACAGTGTATTTCAGAAAATCAGTTGTAGCCAGTTTCTGAAGCATGGTCAGAGAACAGAACCCTTACCTTACCCTATTTTACTTTTCTTCTCAGTATACCCAAAATACATATTAACTTATTCCTGAGCTGCATATTTAGATGGTAATAATACATGTGATGTATGAGAAAGGACATAGTTCTTACACACACACACAACTTTAGCACCACCCAATTAGTACAACTCACATCCAAACCCTAATATGTATCCCTTCCCCTTTATTAGCTCACTTCTTCCAAACCTGTGTCTCAAGATAGAGCTGTGGGGTTCCCCCTTGAAAGCACCAGTACCCACTTCTAGCGTGTGTGTTGTTAATTTAAGAAAACTTTCTGCTTTTATCTACACTTTGTCTCGTCCTTGAATTCTTCATCTCCAACAGGGACAAGAGCCTGGCATTCAGGTGGAGGAGACTGAACTGGTTTCAGACATGATAGAATTAAATCTTGTCCCAGCTTAGATTCCTCTGTTCCCTTGAGACTCAGAATGGCGGGGATTAACTTCCAGATATAGATGTGGACATCGGACATAGGTGTGGCCTTAAAACCACTTTGTAGGACTGGCAGGGTAATTACCTGCAGGAACTCACATGGACGCTCTTTTTATCTTTGTAGCTTCCTTGAAGTTGACATCTGGCAATAATACCATCCCTTAGCTCCTACAGCAGATAAAAGATTTGCTCGCCTTAGATTTAAGGTGATAAAAACTCACATTCATGTCTGTAACAATGAAGTACTTTATTGCTGACTTTCCAGAGAGTCCACCAGAGCATACTTCAGCCAAGTGGCTCAGTTGTAGACCTTGACAACAGTTTTCACCAGAATCCTGCTGCTTTCCACCATGGGAAGCTCAGTTAAATTAACTTAGAGGAACATTGAAGTGCCTATCCTCTCCCTCACCTTTAAAACGGAAACAAACTATAAGCAGGAAACTTTCTTGCCCTTTGTCTGGACCACCGTCATTCCTGTGAATTCTCAGAGTCATTTTAGGGAGAAAATATCACACTCTAAGCTTTCAAATTTGAGAGCAGCAATACGTAGGACAAAGATGGTCTGTTAACAAATCACTTATAAGCCTGGTATCTTAAAATCAAAAAGATGATGTTACTCTTTCTATCCTTTAAACCTCAAGTTTCTCCTTAGGCATAAAAACAGAAAAAAATGCTTTGTTTCTAATTCACCTATAGATGCACCCAGGGTTCCTTACTCTGAGTTGTTTTAACGAATACTCTTCTGGATAAAAAGAATAGGAAAATGACCTTGTCATCTTTGAATTCTAAGCCAATTATACAGAAATATTCATCACAGTAGCTATGAGATCCGTATCTTTTCCCAAAAGAAACTATCTTCCTTTTCACCATGTCTTAACCTCAAATGAATATTTCCACTTATAGCTAATTAAATCAGTAGTGGGAACAGCTTAGATAGGGTATAAGATAGGTTGCTTGATGGTACATGGGTGCTAAGATGTTTGCCCTAATGGAAAGGAGCAGGGTCAGTGAGATTTTTGCCCTCAATAATTTGAGATGGGGCAGAAACTTTGTATCTTATTAACTAAAAATAGTCATTATCTAGCTTCAGCTGGGCTAAATGAAAACTATGAGAAAACAAAAATCATAGCATAAACAAAAAATAATGTTTAAATATAAAACTTTTAAAGCCTATACATATTATTATATAATAAAGTTTTAAATATATGTAAATAAAATAATAATATAGAAAATATATGTTTTTCTGTTTAGAAACTAAAATTTAATAACTTAACAATTTTAATAAAGCTTAATCAAGTTAAAGTTTACCTATATTTTTCTTTTAATATGTACTACATATGTAAAACAAAAGTCACAATATGGACAAAATATATATTAGTATATATAACATATTAATCTGTATGAAGTTTAATAGCTTAAATAAGGTTTAATAAAATAAGTCAATTTTTAATATTAACTATTGCTGAGTTAACATTAGAAGAGGAATAGACATATGGACTTAGAAAAATATTATTACTGGAAATCAGATGTCCTTACAGGAATTCTTTTGTTCTAATAGCCTGGTAATAACTTCGAGCAACTCCATAAATTGATTACTAGTGGAGAGATTGAAGCCAATTTTATCAGGTCGTGGGGGGCAGGAGGAGGGTCAATGTATTTAAAAAGTGGTGTCAGTGTTCACATACCCCTTTTCCCTGGGGATTCAATTTTCCGGCTAATGTTTTCTAGCACATTTTAAATTTCTAAATCAGTCATCTTAGCAGCTTGCTGTCCTCTTACCACCTTTGCACATCTATAACGCAACTTTCCATTGAGGTTCTTTGCAGTTCCCATGAAGATAACAATAGTGCTATCTCCTACTTTCCTTTGTTTGGCTCCATGAACTCATGGAGTCTAAATGGAGTCAGGACCCAAACAATTAGATGAGCACTTTTGCTCCTCTTCATGTTTCCTTCTTTCTCCAGGGAAAAGCCTTCGTGGATTCACAGCCCAACCAAGCACATTTTATATTTGGTAATAGAGCCTCCAGAGATTTTGTGTGAGTAGCTGGAACAAAGATCACATCTCCTTAGAATTTACTTTCTTGATTTTTGCTTTAGCCTCTCTTATTTTTGCCTTTAATTATACCCATGGAATAATTCTAGAAATTGCAACCAATGAGGATGTTAAGAGGGTAAATAGAGGTCATTTTATGTCCTTGAAGAGGCTTAGTCCTAATTGGGAGAGGATGAAAGACTGTAGGAGTGCCTTCAGTTTAGAGGTTTTGAGGGTTAAAACTATTTAAGTCCTTTAAAATCTGAAGATATGCAAAATCAGATCAATATAGCAGCTTCTTTAGCATAGAAGACTTGCCCAAATAGATGAAAAAATTGGGAAGTGGTCCAGACATGGCACTTGGCTATCAGTGTTGCAGCAAAAACTCAGGTCTTTATCCCATGAAGAATCTCTTCTGTTAACAGGTCAAAGCAAGAAGAAATGGTAACTCCAAAAATATCTACAAAGATAACTCCAAAATTAGCATATTTTACCTCAGGTATATAATTAAAAGTGGTATTTTTCAAGAAGACTATGTATAAATTAGTGAGTTTTGCATTAAATGAATTGGTCCCTATTTAGCATTTTATCATTTTCAGAATTTACAATAATTTTACCTATTAGAATAGAAGCATATCTGGAAATTCTGATTTCATGGATAGACTTTAATTTGTTTAAAGTTATGATTTAAGTTGAAGTTGCTTTATAAATACAACTGGATGATGTAAAAATTAAGATTCACTACAATTATAAGTTTACAATATGTATTTATAGTAAGAGTAAAGTACTTAGTTTTCCATGGTAACTCAGATCATTTGTTTCAATGCTATGGAAGGGGCCAGAGATAACTCCAGTGTCAGAGTATTTGCCTGGTACACATGAGGTTGTAGTTTCGTCTCCAGCCCCACCTTGCATACTGCATGAGATCCTTAGAACCATAACCAAGTTTGGGATACCTGAGATGTACTACCAATACTACCAACTGACATGGATGTGAGCACCATATTAAAGCATGGGAGCATGCAACTAAGTCTGTGCCCCTGGCATGTGTGTGTGATCTCTGGTCTTTCCAATAAATAATGTCACTGTCACTGTCATATTGTTGCTCATCGATTTGTTCGAGTGGGCACCAGTAACGTCTCTCATTGAGAGACTTATTGTTACTGTTTTTGGCATATCCAATACGCACGGGTAGCTTGCCAAGCTCTGCCGTGTGGGCTCCATACTCTCAGTAGCTTGCCGGGCTCTCCAAGATGGGTGGAGGCATCGAACACCAGTTGGCCGCGTGAAAGGGGAAAGCCCAACTGCTGTGCTATCACTCCAGCCCCCAATAAATAATAGCAAAAAAGATGAAGAATGGGAAAGAATGAAAAAAATAATTAAAAGGCAATAGAATGTATAAATGTTGTTGAATTCACCCACTTATCTTCTCTCTCTCTTGAAATCCACAAAAATAAAGGGGTTCTTTTTAAAATCCCAGGGGGCAGGAGAGGAGAGGTGTTGGGCAGTGGGGATGGAGGCAAATAGATAATGTCAATAAACTTTGGAAGTTGAAAAGCAGATGGATGACTGTTAATTTACTTAGAAGATAAAAGAAGCCTGAATTTTAAGCCTGAAATGGAGAAAGCCAAGAATATTTTGATTGAAACCCCAGAACTCACACAAGATACATAAGAGAAACTGGGGAGGAAAAAGGATGGTGGAGGCAAAAATAAGAGCATCGGTTAAAAGTAGTCACACAAGCACCACACTGAAGACAGGAATAAAAATGAATATATGCACATGGGATACAACCCCCCTCAATTTTTTTTCTCTATTCATGTCTAAGAGCTGAGAACTAAGTCTCTATTCTCCAGGTAGGAGATTGAAGCAAGTACTCTGGGAAATCTGACCACTGAAAGGAAAGACCCACAGAGAGTCGGACTTCACATTAATGGTGCACTCAGATTTATGTAAGTGATGCTCCAAGTTGAAAAATTGCACCTCCGTGCTCAGGATTTCAAATCTCTCTGCTTTGTTCCTTGCTCTCTCTTAAACATGAAATGGCAAGTGGTGTTTTCCAGACATATGAGGGAAAACTCTAAAATGGGAGGTATAAACCAAAACAAATAAACGATAGCCAATAAGTGACAGGTAGTGAAGGCGCATAGAGAGAGGAAACTTTCAAAATGTGGTTGTTGCAATAATCACAGATAAACAGAGAATATGTTGCTGCATTTGAGAACCAAGAAAAAGGTGGTGTTAAAAAATATTCAAGAAAGAAAATAGTGCTGGGGCTAGAGTGATAGTACAACAGATAGGGTGTTTGCCTTGTATGTGGCTAACCCAGATTCAATCCCTGACATCCCAAATGACCCCTGAGACTGCCAGAAGTGATCCCTGAGCACAGAACCAGGAGTAGCTCCGAGCACTGCTAGGTGTGACACCTCTCCTACACACAAACACACCTCCAAAAAAAAACCCAGTGTTCTTAGAAATGAAAAACAACATAGTAAAAATAAGGGAAAATCAAGAATTAGGAGCTTAAGATGATAATCCTCTAGACACTGACCAATATATTTATTAGAGATGAAAAGTAGCACAGTAGCACTGCACTGTCATCCTGTTGTTCATCAATTTGCTCGAGTGGGCACCAGCAACGTCTCCATCATGAGACTTGTTACTGTTTTTGGCATATCGAAAACCCCACAGGTAGCTTCTGGACCCTTGACACTGCTTGGGAACTCACTGCTCAAAAATAAAGAACAAAATTTTAAAGAATAATTTTTAAATCAAGAATCTGTTAGATTCAGGGAAACAAAAAAGCATCATAGTGCTCTACAATGCTTAGAATAACATTTTCATAAACAAGATAACTCTGGAGAGGATGGAACTGAAGGTCTTGGCACAACTTTAGTGAGATATTGGTCTGAACAGGCAAATGGAAAGTGACTTAAAGAGCTAAACTCTCAACTGTTCTGGGAGGTGAGGAGAAATACTCAAATTGTATTAGATGTGAAGACTACATGCATATTGTGTGGAATATTGAAACATGCTGCTTCCCAAATGGTTGAAAACATCAAGTGGCTGCCACTGAGAAAGAGGAGTGGGTAGTGAGAGTGGATGAGAAAGGTAGCTTTCTGTTGTATAAGGTTTTTTTATACTGTTAGTGAATAGTGTTTCATTAATAAATAAAATATGGTAGGAATAGAGAGATAGAGAGATAGTATAGTGGGTAAGACATTGCCTTGCTTGTGGCTCACCAGGGTTCAGTCCCCCTACATCCCATATGGTCCCCCGAGTCTTCCCTGAGCACAGACACAGGAGTAATCCCTGAGCAAAACCCTGCCCCCAAAGGGAATATATTAAATTTATAAATACCTAAAGTTTGTTATTGAGACCAAGTTTTTCTGAAGTCCCCCAAAAGTATGATTCAGCTTTCTAAAATTATGAATAAAATGAAGTGTTTTAATTGAACATAAATGCTTAACAAAGATTTTTAGTTCAATGAACTTGAAACAAAATTATTTTTAAGTTCAAAGTTATTTCTTTTGTTATTCTTCATAATTTCTTTTTAGCTGAGGTAACATTGGCTTACAGGAGTGTTTCTATTTTAGGGGTACCATGATGCCCTACGACACATACTAATATCTCTACAATTATACATAATACCCTTCCCTTTCTCTCTGCCTGACCCCACTTTGGTGATCTCAGTTCTGTGTTTCAATTCAAGGAGTTTATTTCCATTGGGGATTTCTATGTGTGATTTTCTGTAAAAAATATATATATTTTTTAAAGATTTAAAATAGAAAATATATACTTGAAGAACAGTGACATAATGCTTTTAACTCTAGGGTTTCATGCATGCAGCATTCTAATACCACACCATCTACCAAAACCTTTGTTTCCCTCCGCCATGGTCTCAGGGTTTCTTCCCAACCCTTCCTTTATCCCATGCCTTTGGTAATTTTAGTTCTGTAAACCATTTCTCAGGTTCTGTTATCTTTGATCATTTGTTATACCTGTATTCTTTCTTGATCACTGTATCACTGTCATCCCGTTGTTTGTCGATTTACTCGAGTGGGCACCAGTAACCAGTATTACCTCAGCCCTGAGATTTTAGCAGCCTCCCCTTACTCGTCTTTCCCAATGGTTGGAGACTCTTTCAGGGTCAGGAGAATGAGATCTATCGTTACTGTTTTTGGCATATCGAATACGCCATGGGTAGCTTGCCAGGCTCTGCCTTCTGGGCGGGATATTCCTGGTAACTTGCCAGACTCTCTGAGAGGTATGTATATATCTTTTACTGTATTTGGGATATGAATACACCACAGGGAGCTTGTCAGGCTCCCCGAGTTGGGAATAGACTCTCGGTTGCTTGTTAGGTTCTCCAAGAAGGAGAACTAGGCTATTAGATGTTGTAAAACTGTCGCTTTCTTCCAGAAGCTTGGTTTTATAGTCTCTGGATGTTGGCCATTGATGGGATTATATGGCGCCAGGGGAAGTTTCTGGGTGTGACTGCCTAAGTACTGGAAAATGGGGGATCTGGGTGGAAGAGGCCCAGTCCCGATCCAAGCAGCCTTGGAGATCTTGGCTCTGGGTCCCTCACACCTGGGTTCCTCTGCTGGTTCCTTCATTCTTTCTTGACATCCCAAATATATGAAAGAATATTTCTGTATCTATCCCTCTCCTTCTGACTGACTTTACCCATCAAGATACCTTCCAGTTCCATCCACTTAATGACAAATTCTGTGATTTCATTTTTTTCTCTTATAGTTAGTAGGATTCCACTGTGCATATTTACAACAGCATATTTATCCAATTATCTGTACTTTAGACATTTGGGTTATTTCCAGAACTTGGCTATTGTGAATTGTGTGACAGTAAACAAGGGAGTGCAAATGCCTTCAAAATAGTGTTTTGTGGCTTTTCAGGTAGGTGCTAAAAGTGGAATTTCTGGGTCATATGAAAGCTCAATTCTTTTTGAGAACTCTCTGTATTGCTTTCCAAAGATATCAAAGATCCGGTTGATCTCACCAACAGTGGATGAATTTTCCTTTTTCCCCATATCTACCCTAACACATTATGATGTGTGTCAGTCTCACTGGTGTAAGGTGATATCTCATTGTTTTGATTTATATTTCTCTGATGAAAAGTGATGGAGAGCACTTTTTTTAACAAACATATTTAAGTCTTCCTTGAAGAAGTCTTTTTCTCTCTTTCCCATTTCACCTCCCCTACCTCCACCTTTTTTTTGATGTTTTGCTTTTTTGTTTTCACAAGTGTTTTGTATATCTTGGATATTCTTTGTAAGATGAGTAGTGGGTCAATATTTTCTCCCAGTCGATGGGAGTTTTTATTCCAATTTTCAGTTGCAGAAGCTTATTAATTTAATGTAAATTAATTTTACATTAGTTTCATGTAGTCAACATTTGTTTGTTTTTATCTTGCTTCTATTGGCTTGGCCAATGATATTGAGTCATTGGAAATAACTAGATTCGATGTCATGAAGGGTTCTTCCTGTGTTTTCTTCCATATAATTTATGGATTAGGATCTGATATTGAGGTCTTTAATCTATTTTGAATAGTATTTTATGCATGGTCTGAGATAAGGGTTTGGATTCATTTGTTAATGTGATTGACCAGTTTTCCCAACTCACACGTTAGAATGGTTTTTCTTGCTCCATTTCATACTATTTGCTTCTTTGAAGATAAACTATCCAAGTACCTGAGAATCTATCTCTGGGATCTCAATTCTATTGCATTGGTCTGAGAGGCTTGAAGAAAATAAATTTTCTTGTATTGTCAGATTTAAAAGCCTGTCTCTATGCTAGAAGAGAGAAAGAGAGCTGACTGCTTTAGAAAAGAGAAAAAAGTCAGAGCATTTTTTTTTTTTTGGGTGTGTGTGCCTTTTGGTCACTTGTATTTCTTCTTTGAGGAAGTTTTTGTTTAACTCTTCCCATCTTTTGATGAGTTTAAATTATTTTTTCTTTTTTTGTAGGGGCAGAGGAAAAGGGGAGGGAAGAGGTAGGAAGGGAGGGGAAAGGGGGGAGGATTGTTTTTTCTTGAAAAGTTCTGCCAGTGACTTCTATTTTATTTTTAACCCCTTAGCAGATGAGTATTGGGTAAATAATTTCTTCCATTTCATTGGATTATCTTTTTTTCCTGGTCATCATTTCCTTTGAGGGGCAGAAGCATCTTAATGTAGTTCCATTTGTTTATCTTGACTTCCACTTGCTTAGTTTGTGGCGTTTCATCCTTGAAAGTGCCTTTAGCTTCAATGTCATGGAGAATTCTTGCTATATTTTCCTCTATGTACCTTATGGATTCAGGTATGATAGCAAGATATTTAATCCATTTTGATTTGTCTCCTATGCACGGCATTAAAAAGAGGTCTGAATTAATTTTCTTTGAATTAATTTCTTTGAAACTGGTAGCTGACCAGTTTCCCTTACACCACTTGTTGAAGAGGCTTTCCTTGCTCCACTTGATATTTTTTGCTCCTTTATCAAAGATTAACCGATCATTTGCCTGAGGATCTTTCTCAGGATATTCATCTTTATTCCATTGATCTGAGGGTAATAGTAACCTGCTCTTTTAATTACAACCACTTTGTAGTACAGTTTGAAGCTGGGGAAAGTGATGAATCCCATCTTCTATTTCCCAAAGATTGAGTTAGCTATTTGGTGGGGTTCGTTGTTCCATACAAATTTAAGGAGTGTTTGATCTATTTCTTTGAAAAATGTCCTGTGTATCCATATAAGGACTGCACTGAATCTATGCAATGCTTTGGGGAGTATTGCCATTTTAATGATATTAATCCTCTCAGTCTGAGAGCAGAGATTTGTTTCTATTTCTTGTGTCTTCTCTCAGAAAGATGTAAATAAAAACAACAATGAGATCTATCTCATGCCACAGAGACTAGCACACATAAAAAAGTTGATGTGGGGAGAAAGGGACTCTCATATGCTACTGATGGTGATGTTGACTGGTCTAGCCTTCCTGGAAAGCAGTAAGGAAATTCCTTAAAAATATAAGAATTGAGCTACCGTTTGATCCAGCAACTCTACTTCTTGAAATATACCCCAAGGGCCCTAAAATAAAAGACAAATGGAGAAAGGTATTTGCACTCCCATGTTTCTTGCTGCATTATACACAATAGCCAAAAATTAGAAACAACTGGTGTTCAGTAATAGAGAACTGAATAAAGAAACTATGCAACAGATACACAGTGGAATTCTACTCAGTTATAAAAAGAAGGTAAAGTCATGAAATTTGCTGCTACATGAAGAGACTTGGAGTGTATCATAATGAGTGAAGTTAGAGGAAGAGAAACCGACATAGAATGATCTCATGTGTGGGATATAAAGAAACATAATAGTGGAATAACGGATACCCAAAGACAGTGAGAGCAAAGAACATGAGAACTGGCATTCAGAAGGAGACATGCCATTTGAGAGGCCTGGGGTTAGGACAGGGAGAGGGACAGCATCTATGACTAAGGGAAACATTCACCGGGAGATAGAGGTGGTGTTGAAAGGTGATAAAATGTTATGTATGAAACTATAACAGCAACAGTATCGTAAACCACAATGCCTAAACTTTTTTATATATATATATATATAAAGAGCCCCTCGGAGAAGCAGACTGGTGTGTTAGAGGGAAATGGGGTGGGACATTGGTGGAGAGAAATGAACACTCGTGAAAGGATCTGTGCCAAAACATTGTATGCCTGAAACCCAATCATATAACTTTTTAATATTATAATGGCTAGATTTTAAAAAATTTAAAAAGAAAAGAAAGAATCCTTGGGGCTGGAGTCATAGCACAGCGGGTAGGGCGTTTGCCTTGCACGCGGCTGACCCGGGTTCAAATCCCAGCATCCCATATGATCCCCTGAGCACCGCCAGGGGTGACTACTGAGTGCATGAGCCAGGACTGACCCCTGTGCATTGCTGGGTGTGACCCAAAAAGCAAAAGAAAAGAAAGAATCCTTCAGCTGTGAGCTTTACATCAGCATTCATATCTATGCTCAGGAGAGATCTGGGTACCCAGCATCTAACCTCTCCAGAAAGTTGGCTTTTCTCTAAGTTATTCTAGCAGGTGTCTTCAGATGATCAGGATGGGCAATTTGAACTTGAAGGTCATTCCTAAGATAGATGATGTGTTAAATATCTTTCTTTACAGGTCTTGACAATTCCCAGTGGACAATGGGGCAGATAGTAAGGTTGACAGATTGCTTTCTCAATCCTGCCAGTGCCATTCACTGCTATACTCTCATTAGTCTTTAGGGAAATGAGCAGTGGATGTTAATTAGGAATAGATTGGAGGTGGGGTGAAGAGGTGGCAGGAAATGAGTTGGGAGTCAGAAACACAGTTCAGAGGCTTTTGTCTAAACTCCAACTCAAGAGTAAGGAGAACAGTTAGATTAGCCTACACTGATGGGCACTCATTTTAAAAGATTACAAGGTAGATTTCTTTAGTTACCCTTAGGAGCCAATTCTCTACCCAACACCCATTCTCCTACCCATTCAATGGTCTTCCAACCCATCTTTAGAATGCAAGGTAAGGAAATTTAAAATGCAGGGTAGTTCTAAAGCACTGTATTGGACATGACTTCAGAAGAATCTTTGAGGCCAGGGTCTACCTACAATTCCTGCAAATATTTTAGATTTTGGAGGCCATAGGATCTCTGTCACATTATTCAACTCTGCCATTATATGTAAATTAAGGTGGCTGTTCTCTGTACATGTGAAAATAAA
Source organism: Sorex araneus (assembly GCF_027595985.1). Taxonomy (NCBI): domain Eukaryota; kingdom Metazoa; phylum Chordata; class Mammalia; order Eulipotyphla; family Soricidae; genus Sorex; species Sorex araneus. Next base: position 65,333,456 of record NC_073302.1, on the reverse strand, counting down.
CATGTTGGGCCAGACTTACAGCTGTCAGAAGTTTTCATATTTTTGCCTTAGAAATCATTCTCTATTTGACCATATCATTCAGTAACTTTCTGGATGCAATTACTGTAAGACTAGTCAAACTTGCTTATATCCAAAGGGATTTTTTAGTGTGACTCTGGGACAGAATATTTTGAGGTAGAACTGGCTTTAGGAGGAATTCTCAGTTCTAAATGGCTTCTTTTTTCTCTCTTGTCTTTTGGCCCATGTTCTCCTCTGGTAAGGCATTCTCAGTCAGTTATACTAAGGCATTCTCTTCTCACTTATAAATAGCTGCAGCTCCTAAGACTTGATCCTTCCAGATTTATGTCTTTGTAAGAAGATATTGGAATTCTGGTATTCATATTATGCTAGCTTCAACTCTCTTTCATCATATTTCATAGAATAAGGTTTTTTCTTAATTATTTATCTTGGCTTTAGTATTTATTTATTTGGGATTGGGAGCCACACCCAGTGATGCTCTGAAGTTACTCCTGGCTCCATGCTCAGCTGTCCCTCCTGACTGTGATCAGGGGACCAAGCATACTCTCAACCTATTGAGTGTCTCTCTGGCCCTACCTTTCTTGTTAAGGAAGGTCCCGATTATTCTTGGGGTTTACTTTTGTATTTAATCATTATAATCAACTTCTGAAGCACCATGGAAAACTTTGGTGGGATTTTGATTGGCAGTGTATTAAATCATAAACCAATGTATTAAATATAAACCAATTTGGAGAGAAAACATCTTGGTAATATGAAATCTTCAAATTTATGAATGTGGCAAAGATCTCACTTGCTTGGGGTTCAATATCTGTTGATAAGGACTTGTAATTTTCCCTCTACAATTCTCAGATAAGTATTCTTAAATTCTTGATAATTTCAGAAATAACTTTAAGTATTGGTTTTATTAGTTATCTCTCACTGCAGTGTTTTCCAAAACTCGGTGATTTAATGCAGTCACAAATAATCATTTTTGGATTAGAAATTAGAGGGACAGAGGGGCTGGAGAGATAGCACAGCTGGTAGGGCGTTTGCCTTGCACGAGGCCGACCCAGGTTCAAATCCCAGCATCCCATATGGTCCCCTGAGCACGGCCAGGGGTAATTCCTGAGTGCAGAGCCAGGAGTAACCCCTGTGCATCACCAGGTGTGACCCAAAAAGCAAAAAAAAAACAAAAAACAAAAAAAGAAATTAGAGGGGCAGAGTTCTGTGTTGGATGTTTCATGAAGCTGTGGATAATGGCTGTTGGATGGGCTGTTGTCATTCAAGTTCCCCCCACCACCACCACCACCACTGGAGTGACAGGATCATTTCCAAGGTGGTCTATGAAGATGGTTAACAATTTGGTGTTAGTGATTTGAAGAAAGCCTCAGTTTTCAACCCTCAATTTTTCTCTTAAGCTGCCTGAATATTCTTGTAATATGCCAGCTGATTTTCTTTAGAATGATTCATATAAAAGAGAAACCCAGGGAAGGTCTTCTCTTTAGGATAGAACGTAAGAAGTTATGCAGTATCACTGCCTAGCTCTTAGAAGTGAGGCACTTATCTGGCTCATTTTCGAAAAGAGGGGAATAGAGGCTGCATTTTGAATATCAGGAGGGGGGAAGGCACAGTTCCCACAGTCTGTCTTATTTTCTGTTTGTTTGGTTTTTGCAAACACCTCTGAGCTTCTGTAAAAAGGGGCGTTTGCTTCTCCTGCGTTGACAATATGCTTCCACCAGATATTTGGCTAGTAGTTCCTAATAGACAGAAAAGGTCTTTCTTCTTTAATGATGTTCTCACTCTGGGTCCTGCTGGGTCTGAGTCCCAGCCATACTGAAGAGTTGTAGGTCTGCCCTCCATGCTCCAGTCTTGTTTCCCTTCCTTTGCATGTGCTTTTCTCTCTGTCTGTCACATGATTCACCTGAGTTACTCTCACTAAAGTTTCCCTGACCTGATTTTGAATAGGATTCCCCTTCACATGTTCCTATAACACTGTATACTTTCACTAGAACAACACCAATCCTATTAGAATGTAATATTCTTAAAATCTGCTTCTGTAGCATTAGTATCATGTAAGCTTTTGTTAGAAATTCAGACTCTCAGATTCCACTCATATCCCTTGAGTCAAAAACACATGGGTAGCAATAGAAATTTGTGCTTTAATAAGCCCCATAGATAATTCTGGTGCCCACTCAATTTGAGAAGCATTGCTTATTTGAATGTAATTACTGGTTGCACCCTACCCCTCTACAGATAAGAGGTAAGCTGTATGTAGAGGGATGACATTTTCTATTCATCTCTTATTTGCCTAGCCGTTGCTTCATAGATAGGGCTACCTACTTGGTTAAGGAAAATATCTTAAGCAAAAGCAGTCTGGTCAGCCACTTGTCAAGTGGCTGACTCTTAACTTTCAGCCTAAATATTTTCCATTCACCTCTAAAGTAAGCTACATTGGATGTTCCATCCTTTCTGCTTGCTTGCTTTTCTCCCCTTGCCTGGAGGTCCCTTGTCTGGAGATACCTTCCCTTCCAAATAAAATTGCCTCTCCCGCAGTCAGTATCCTCAGCAGGTGTCATCAGCTGGAAGAAGTGCCTTGGAACAGAACACATAGTTGGGAACTATACATTTACTTACATATTGCCTGTAGTTGCTTTACCACTACAATGGTAGAGTTAATTAGCTGTCCTTGACTTTGTTTAAAAGGTTAAACCACCTACTATCTGGACCCTTCACAGATATACTTTTCTCCTCAGCCTTTCAATATTTCTTTTTTTTTGTGGGGGGAACTTGGGGCCATACCCAGCAGTGCTCAGAATCTGCTCCTAACATTCCTGGGGGACCAAGTGTGCTAGGGATCGAACCTCAGTCTCCTGCATACAAATATGTGCTGCATATAAAGTCATAATCAGCCCTAAGATCTCTCTGACGCTGTTTCACTGTTTGTTTGTATGTTTTTGTTTGGGGGGTCACACCCAGTGGTGCTCCAGGATCATTCCTTGCTCTACATTCAGGAATTACTCCTGAGTTCAGGGAACCTTATAGGATACCAAGGATTGAACTCTGGTCTTCCACATGCAAGGCAAATGCCCTACCTGCTTTACTATCTCTCCAGCCCCTCCATTATTTTTAAAGTGAAAATATTTTCTTAATTTGAATTTAGGAATAATTTCAGACTTATGTAAGAGTTTTAAGACATTCATAGAAGAAATAACACATACAGAGAAAAATACAAAGATTATCATGCATCCTTTACTAAATTCACTTATTGTGAATACTTTACACCATTTGCTTTATTTGGCTCATTCTCAGTTTACAGACAATATATATTTTTGTTTGCTATATATATAATTATTTAGGCTCAATTACATATATTAAAGCACTGTACATATTAATGCTTTTTGTACACTTAGAAGCTTCCTAAGAATCAGGCCATTCTCTTTTCACAATGAAGATAATTTTCAACTTTGTAAAGTCACTATCGACACAATGCTTTAATCTATCCTACCATCCTTATTTCAGTAAATATTCTTTGCAACATCCTCCTTTCTCCTATTCATGGCCAGAGATTGCATTTACTTACTATGAATACTTTGGCTTTTGAGATATGGTTCTATAAAAGACAGAAAGAATTTCTTTATTTCTTGGAGCTTCTCTCCCAGAAAACCAGAAGGAAAATCTAGCATTTCCTCTGGTTCTCTAGAGTTTAGATCCCAGGAACAACACCTAGAAAATACTACAGGAAAATTTTTAGTCCACAGTCTATGAATCAGGTCTTCTAGAAAGCCAGGTCCCTGCAGCTACCTGCCAGCCCACTCTCTGAATATAGTGACAGCGACAGACATTTGCAGACCACAGGAATATCCAAATCACCATGGTAGATTTCCATATAGTTGAACCTCTTTATGGTCATAAAGAGGTATGATAATGGAAACTTTCTATGTCCCAGCACAAAGAAAGAAATATATAACATATTCTTCAATTATTTCAAAAATTTGTAAATGTGGGAATGAACAAAGAATCTTAGAACCAAATTTGGAAGCTGTCAATCTAGGAAAATCTGAACCTAGTCATTTTTTAAGATTAAATTCATGACGAGTTAAAATTAATGAGACTAATTAAGCTACAATTTAAGGCATAATTGGTGATGCTTTTAAAAAAGGAAAATATTTTCATTAAAACAAATGAGTTCATTAAAATTTATATAAAATGTAATGAACTTTAATTTTGTCTATATGACATGTCTATGTAATCTTGCAAAACCATAATATGAACTCTTTACTTAAGTGTTTATTCATATTTTGTAATCAGTTTATTGAGGATTTATTATGTGCTAAGTGTTAGAAAGAGACATGAATCAACATTCCTTGGTAGACTGGAAAGGGTTGTATTGCTGTATTCAAAGATTTCGTTATTTTGCTCATGTAAACTAGTTTTCTCACTGGTCCTGAACTGGACCAAGAGGATGCAGGCTTGAAATTTTGGAATTTTGAAGGGTGAACAGCACGCTTTTTCAGAAAACATGAAGTCTGGCAACTGTCCGGGGTCTGAAAAAACTGGTAAAGGGTTTAAGGCTCTAATGATTCTTCCAGAAAAACCAGCTTGACAATGAATAATATGCAGTTTGATGTGAAAATTAGAAAACTGGCAGACGAACCTGCAAGAGGGAAATTGGATTTCCAGAGAGACGAATGGGAGGCCATGCAGCTGAATAGAGTTCATAAGATGCAAACGCATGCAGGGGAGTTGAATCCTCCCTCCTTCCCAGTGTGCAGTATAAGTCCCAATTATTTATATATTTATGAGTGAAAGCGAGAGTTCCGTGGTCCTGGAGTTTATTATCAAAATGGATGGATTCAATATCTCGCAATGATGTGTTCAAAATGAAAGCCACATCATGAAATGTCACAGGCATTTATTAACACAGTTTCCTCCTTGTTCAAATAAAACAGGCATTATCCCACCAGTCCCACGTGAGACTCTCACTATTTTCTCTCCCCCTCTGGCTTTGCTGGTGTCTCTGTACCTGGAAGGCAGCGTGTTGGAAAATAAATCTCAGAAAAGCAGGGAGATCCAGGGGAATGTGATGAAGAATGGAAAATACCCAGATAGTAGCTTTAACAAGAGGACTCCATCTGCTCAAGGTACAAATGAGACCTGTTTATGCCCTCTTTTCCTCTTTGCATGCACCCCATCATCTATCCTACTAATTCCCTCATTTCTTTTAACCTTGGCCATGACAGTTAGAGTAAGGGGGACAACCTTCACCTTAGAATCCTTTGAACTTCTCTCTGCCTGGAGTAACTTCATCCTAAACAGACTTGTTTTGAATGCCCGTGCATCAGTTGAAATAAGGCAACTTGGGAGAAATGATATAAATCCATTACTACTGCCCTGAAACTGCTCTCTGCTTTAGACAGAGAAGATAAATTGCGACCAAAGTGATAGAAAGTAAGTTTGAACATTTTATTGGATCAAATGTCTCATGGCATCCTGTAAGTCTTTCTTTTCTTTTTCTAATTAGCGTTTTACAAAATTGAATTACTGTGTTGTTCATGATTGAGTTTCAGTCCTACAATGTTCCAATACCTGTCTCTCTGGCAGAGTGCATTTCCTATGACCAATGTTCCCAGTTTCCCTCCTACAACTCTCCTCCCTCCCCCATCTCTCTTTTTCAAAGTTCAAATGAAAAAAAAAGTGGCTTATCAGACCACATGGGGAATATGAGCAGGGATGAAGGGGGACATGGTGGCAGGATTGTGATGAGGGCTTTTTGAGTGGCCCAATTTTCCTTCATTGGTTCAATAGTGGTCACATCCACTATAGTGCTGTTGGTGGTAGCAGCCCGGGTCATGCCAGAATATCTTAGGTATGACTTGTCTGATGCTTCAGTCTTGACCAGCACTGTAGTGCTTAGGCCCAGCTGTGTTGAGTACCTCTAGGGCCATACACAGTGATGCTCTGGCAGCCAGGCGATGCTGGGAATCACCAGCACCATTTGCTAGACAGTGCTCAACCATTTGAGCTATCTCCCTGGCCCCTTTATGTTTTTTGAATAATGCACCGGGTAGAGCGTTCGCCTTGCATGTGGCCCCTCTCAGAGAGCCCAGCAAGCTACCAGGAGTATCTTGCCTGCACAGCAGAGCCTGGCAAAGTACCCCTGGCGTATTCAATATGCCAAAAACAATAACAACAAGTTTCACCATGAAGACATTATTGGTGCCCGCTCGAGCAAATTGATGAGCAACGGGATGACAGTGACAGTGACAGTTGTTTGCTCCTAAATAGTAAGGCATTCAATAATGGGAAAACACAGTGTTATTCCCTCTTTGGCAGAGTCTTCTACCTCTGTGCCTGGCTGTCCTCACTGGGCCCCCCTCAGAGTTTCCCTTGAGTTTCCCTCCCCACCCGAAGCAGAGCCCCAGCAGCTGAAGACCTCTGGAACCCAGCCACAACCATGCTCAAGGCCTCTCTCCAAATGCTCGGATGAGCCTCACGCATGAAGGTACTGGCAGAGGAACCCAGGTGTGCGGGACCCAGGGCTGAGATCTCCAAGCCTGCTCAGATCAGGACTGGGCCTCCTCCACCCAGATGCCCCATTTTCCAGTAGCTTGGCAGTCATACCCACAAACTGTCCCAGCGCTATGTAATCCCATCAACTGCCAAGATCCAGAGACTGTAAAATAAAGCTCCCAGAAGCACGGCCACGAATTACACATTTTATTGTCTAGTTCTCTCTCTCAGAGAACCTGGCAAGCTACTGAGAGTATCCTGGCCACACAGAAGAGCCTGGCAAGCTCCCCATGGTGTATTCAATATGCCAAAACCAGTAACAACGATGGGTCTCATTCCCCTGACCCTGAAAGAGCCTCTAACGTGGCACTGTTGGGAAGGACAAGTAAAGAGAGGCTGCTAAAATCTCAGGGCTAGACGAATGGAGATGTTACTGGTGCCTGCTCAAGCAAAACGATGAGCAACAGGATGACAGTGATACAGTGATACAGCGATTCCCTCTTTAATTGTCCTTTTCTATCAAAAACTTAAATTCCTTGAAACACCATTTCTGAAGTTACCATTGATTTCATTCTTTCCTAAAGTTCTTATTGAGCTGAGTTTCTGGTCTCAGAGGTTGTGTAATAGATAGAATTAATTTTCAGTGTTTATTTAGGATCTGTGATAGCAGCTGCCTGACCTTTGAAAAACCTTCCTGATTCCTCCATAATCTCAAAAGACCTTTCAAGGAAGAATAGATAGCATTTCATTGACTCAGAATACACACCCCAGCTCCTCTCCCCGACCCTTCACATAGAACCTAGCACAGGGCCAGTTGTGAAGTGGAGGAACCATTCATACTGAGTGAAAGCATGACTAGTCCATTTCCCATGATGCCATTCTTCAGTTCCTAATCATTTCTGTGTAGACTACTCTGGAAAAATACAGTCACTGAACTGTTTTAGCACAGGGACATGAAGGCTACACAAGTTAGGCACCTATAACTTCAAATGAAAGATATTTCAGATTATGTTTTGTAAATTTTGATCCATGGTATCATAAGGGAGGTAATATTAGGAACATCTCTTTATTCAGTCACCATTTTGGCATAGATAGCATCACCCTAAGTTATATGTGGCACAACCTTGTACTTTTTAAGCCTCCGTTAGACAAGTGCCAGATGACTGTGTGGCCTACAAGTGAACTGTGAGAAAGTGAGGTATGTCCTTCCTTGGGTTAGGCAGCTGAAACCCCTACCCACAATTTCAACTTTCTCTCTCTAATATGGTGGTGACTTCTTCAGCTGGAATCTGAGTGAGTATGGAGTAGAGCAGTTTCCTTGCTGATGGCTCAAGTGGGAAAATAATCAAGGAATCAAAACTTTTTGCGACTTCGTGCCCTTTCTTTTTATCCATGCCTCCCCAAATTAGAACTTTCTGGAATTAAACTACAACAGACTGACCCAATGTCTGCAGTTTGGAGCATGTGACCACCACTGTCTGGGAGAAGCCAGTTTGCTATATTTTTTTGGTCTTTAACTGGGCTAAGACAGAATCTTACTAGGTTTTTTGAACTGAGGATGTCTGACGCTAGCTGAATAATAATGGTCAGTGGACACTCACCTTTTTCTCATCCCCACCTTAGAGAACAAAACACTGATGGCACTTCTCTGTCATGTTCTGTATATGCCATGAAAGTTCATTATATATTCCTCTATGAAGCATTCCCACCAATCCCCCTCATACATAAGCATGAGTTTCCTGAAACATTCCTAAATGTGTATAGTCTAATTGTGTTCCAATCAGCCGTAAAAACAGACCACCACTTCCTTTCTTTCAAACTCATCCTGATGTAGGTACATAGACAGGGAAAGGCCCTCACCAGTGGAACCTAGGTTTACAAGATTCCTGGAAGAAAAGCTCTAAGGTTGATCTACCCTGTGGAAATGGATAAGACTTGAGCAGCAGACCCTGAGGAGATTGGACAACTCCCCATGAAGGAAATTCCTCAAATACTCTAACTTTAGTGATTCAGCTCAAAGAAAACCATCACCATTACCAACCTCCCTGGTAACTTCCTTAGCATAGGACTTTTACCTAGAAAGAAGCCCCACATGGGGGCAGGTTGGAGAAACCCTATAAAAGACACCTTGAACAAAGGAAGGGTGTGCATATGCTGCCTGAGCCCATATGCTGCTTGCATCCACATGGCCGAGCACATGTGGTGCCCGAGCACATCTGCTGCCCACATCTTCCCTCTTTTTTTCCTTTTTTAAATATTTTATTTTATGTTATTTATTATTTTTATTTATGAATAAGTCACTGTGAGGGAACAGTTACAGAGTTTCATGCTTGTGTTACAGCCCTACAATACTCGAGTACCCATCCCTCCACCAGTGCCCATTCTCCTCCACCAATGGCCCCAGGGTCCCTCCCACCCCCCATCCTGTCCTTCCCACCCGACCCCGCCCCTTTGATAGGCATTCCCTTTTGTTCTCTCCTTTTGGGTGTTGTGGATTGCAATGGAGGTACGAGGTGGCTATCGTGTTCAATCTAGTCTGCTTTCAACCTGCCTCTTTCATCCCGAGTGGATCCTCCACCATACTTTAGTTGGTGTTCCCTTCTCTATCTGAGCTACCTTTCCCCCAAACATGTGAGGCCGGCTTCCAAGCCATGGAGCAAATCTCTTGGTACTTATTGCTACTATTCTTGGGTGTTAGTCTCCATTCTGTTGTTTTATATTCCACAAATGGCATCTCCCCTCTTGAGATGTGCAATTTCATGCTTTTGTGTCTAATGCTAGGATGTGTGTCAGGGCTCTTTCTGCTCTTGGAGAAGTCCACATTCTCTCTTGAGCCCATTACTCTCTCTTCTCTCTTGAGTCCATTACTCTCTCTCTCTCTTTCTCTCTCTCTCTCACTCTGTCACTCTCTCCCCCATCTTCCCTTCAAAAACCTTCCAAATAAAATGTATTTTACTTCACTGCTTGTCTACTCCTGAAATTCCTTTCAGTGAGCGAGACAAGAACCCAGTAACTCTGGGTCCTGGGTGGCAGAGGCAGATCAGGAGAAAGTGACTGTTTTTCTCCTCCCCGCTTCACATAAGTAACCCGTGGGGCCCACCAACATCAGTTTGACAGCCTATACCCATTAGATGTGCTTTACAACTTGTGGAAGTTGTTTCTTTGCAAACAAACCCCCTCTTTTCTCTTCAGTTGTTGCTGAGAATTTTGGATGACGCAGATCTTAGTTTGAGTTGGCTTATTATGTTGTCACTGTAGTAGTGGATTCTGACAAACACTCCCAGCTGAGTTCACCTTCCATCTTAGTGATGGAAACTTCTCTCTCTATGTGGTCACCCAAAGATACAAGAAAGGCAGAAGCAAAATATGAAAAGGATGGCTAATTTATTAAATGAATCATGATCTTCCTGCTTGTGTAGATGTTAGTTAGACACAAGCTGGAGGGGGAAGCCCTTATAAAGTAGATTTCCCAGGGCTCACCTGGAATGTGGACCAAGGGAGACTGCCTAGAAGTTAGGAGGTGTGCAATCTCAAAGATCAAGATGCCCCCAAACTCAGGACTTCTGAGGATTAGCACCTCTGGAGAGTAAAAAACTTCTGGGTCCCAGAGTTTTGTTCCCTCCTATACCTGGTTTTGCTTAGGTAATCATGGGAAAATTACAAAATGGCTGCAGTGTGGCTGGCACACAGCACAGCCCTCTGGAGTGTACTATTTTTCTTAATGTCTTTCACTTTATCCTCTTCTGGGTTTCCTGAGTGAATTCTTCTCTCTGAGGATACAGGAATGGAGACCTGAGACACACGCCACTGCTTTTTCCAGCAACTCTGGGTTCCTAGTCGTAGTCCTGGGACTGTTTCACCCCAGCAACAAAGTGGGGATCCATTGCAAGGAAGAAATAAGGGTGTCAGTGGGTAGGTACTCTCATTGTCTGCAAATCATCAGCTACTATTCAGGGCTAAGCAGGAAAGAAGCTAAAGCCAAGAGGCAGAGGTGGATGTCAGGTAGATGTCCCAGAAATGTCGGGTCCCAAGTGACTCCTTCTCTGAGCTGTCAAGATGCCTGGTTAAGTGACTGTTAAACAGCCTTTGCCTGCTACCTCCCACCTCCCCAAAGGCTGCCCTTGAGGAAGGGAGGGAAGTGATCCCAGCTATCCTTTTGCCAAATCTCTCAGAGAAGCTATGAGGCTGAACAGATTTGTATTTGAAAAGGGCTTTGAGACTTTGGCATGAAAGGTACCACAGAAGTGCAAATGTCTGCAATTCATTGCCTGCTGAATGGAACGGGACTGAATTGCTTTAAACTGGAATTTCAGGGCCTGTGGCTGGTGTGTGGGATTCCCACAATGAAAGCTCTTTCTTTTGTGGACACTGCTGCCTCTTCCCTCACTTCCTTAACTCAAGTTAGCCTCTGTCCACACATCCTCTAGCAGGAGGAAGAAAAATGACAAAGTGCCCAAAATTTGTCTCTGAGAACATCTATGATCACTTTCCTCACTTTTCTAGCAGTCACTCCTTCACCTGGTCAGCAGTCCTGTGCCCTACAGCCCCTTCTCATTAGGAGAGATAGAATTTCTACCCATTAGGCCCAGGGATATGCCTCTTGGCAGAAGTGAGGCAGGCAGCTAGAGAGGGAAGAGCCCCCATGGCAATGAAAATTCCTAGGAACTAATAACCAACTTACCCTTCAGGTGGCAAAAGCCCACCTTGTTCACACAGGAACTAAGGCCTGATAAGACCCTTACCCAGCACCAACAGACTCAGAGAAGACAAGATTCCTCCCCTAACGCCAGCAGGAACAAAGGCCACTGAAAGGAATGTCATAGAAGACCTTCAACCAATCCAACCCTACCCCCTTGGCAAACACCCTAGCAAGGTATTTACCTGGCTAGAAATCCCCACATGGGAAAAGCCCTATAAAAGTGAGCTTGAACAAAGGAAGCATTGAGGTCCTGAGCTGCTCGTGCCTGCACGACCAAGCAGATGTGGTTCCCTAAAAGATGCACCATCTGCATCTCCCCTCTTGAGATGTGCACTTTCATACTTTCATTATCTAATGCTGAGATGTGTACTATGACTTTCTATCTTTGGAGAAGGCTGCATCTTTTTCTCTCTTTCCCTCTCTCTCTCTCTCTCTCTATCTATCTATCTATCTATCTATCTATCTATCTATCTATCTATCTATCTCTCCAGCCTCTCACCCCTCATCCTCCCCTTCCTCAAAAATCTCCAAATAAAATCCTAGCCATCCCAGCTGGTCCTAGTGGCAGAGGTGGATCTGGAGAAAGTGGCTCTTTTCCTCTCTGTTTCACATAAGTCAACCCCGGGGGCCCACCAACATCAGAGCGATAAATGAGGTGGGTTCTGTGATTATGATATGAACCATCTCCACAAACTGCAAGTGGGCATTAAATGTACCAGTTCCCACTGTTTGAAGCTTGCCACAAGTGGTGGGGAGAGGTGGCATTTAGGATAGAGAAGGAACCACTATGACAATGAGATATGGAAATGATCACTCTGGACAAGAAATGAGTGCTGAAAGAAGGTAAAGGGATATACATGATAATCTTTTAGTGTCTATAATGCAAACCATAATTCCCAAAGAGAGAGAGAGAGAGGGAGAGGAGAGGGACACATGTCTGCCATAAAGACAAGCTGCTGGGGGTGGGGTGGCAGAGAAACTGGGGATATTGGTGGTAGAAAATGTACACTGGTAGAGGGATGAGTACTGGAATATTGTATGGCTGAAACCCACTCATGAGCATCTTTGTTACTGTATCTCATGGTGACTCAATAAAGAAACTCAGAAAAATGAAAAAGTGCAAGTTCCCAGGCTAAGTCCAGAATAACAGATGCAAGTCTTTGGTTACGGATAATAAATAGTTTTCAGGGTAAGTTCCAGAATCTACATTTTTTTTTTCTGAGTACATGAGTATTTGCCAGAGCAGGAGTTCTGAAAATTCCTTAAGTGGTGACGAATGAATTGCAGGACATTCATAATGTACTAGGTCCTGTGCTAAGTGTCTTCCTGGTAAGTTCTCCATTTATCTTCTCCAAGCCCCACAAGATAGCTGTAATGTTCAGCATTTCTCCACTTTACAGATGAGGAATCATAGCCAAGGAACCCAGGACTGGGACCCAGTTCCTCACTCTCACTTCAGCATGATTGAGTTGTCTGTTTCTCCTCCTTGAGGAGTCACATTTTGTAAAGGATTTCTGGGCAAGAGCTCTGTGGAATGGATCTCCAGTGGTGATGTTCTGGCAGCAGAACCAGTGGGAGGCTATTACCCTATACTGCCGTGTCAGGAACAGTTAAATCTTTTTGACAATTCAATGGTCCCCTTTGGGTTTGCCCAAATGGCACCTGTTGTTGAAGTCAATAGAGCTTATAATTTAATTTCATCTGCCTGCAAACAATTTCCTCTTTTGGGGGATAAAATGATAATGGGGTTCTCCTAGTCATGTAATATCACTGTCTATAGAAACAGCATGTAAGAATGGTTATTGTTTTCTGCTGAAAGAGAGAGGAATTGCTCAAAATAAGGAAGTTTGTGTCTGAGAAAGGAGAGACAGAGAAGCTGTGTGAATGGGGGAGGGGGTCAACTTATATGTGGGCTTCCTAAGAGATAGCTCCATTCTCCTTCCCTATCCCCCACTTCCCTGCAAGCTGTCTACTTGCAATCTAATCATTATTCTGAGCCAAATTTGAATGCTTCTATTATTCAAATGACAAACAAGTGGCTTGGGTATGAGGGACTCCTTCTGTTCCCAGTCTGAACTAATCAAACTCTTCGGTTCAGCAATAAAGGTTATGGTACTATCACTGTATCACTGTCATCCCATTGATCAACAATTTTCTCGAGCGGGCACCAGTAATGTCTCCATTCGTCCTAGTCCTGAGATTTTAGCAGCCTCTCTTTACTCATTCTTCCCAGCGGTGCCACGTTGGAGGCTCTTTCAGGGGAAGTGGAATGAGACCCATCATTGTTACTGTATTTGGCATATGGAATATGCCACGGAGAGCTTGACAGGCTCTGCTGTGTAGGCAGGATGCTCTCAGTACCTTGCCAGGTCCTCTGAGAGGGAGAACTAGGCTATAAGAGGTCGTGTGAGCCAAAATTAAATTAGGGAAAGTTGTTTCTTATGAACCATACCATGCAACTTATTTTTCATGAAATTTCTTTTCTCTGTGGTCTCTTGGAAAACAGCCCCTGATTCAGGATGAAGAAAAGTCAGTATTTCTCTACATTGTAACTAACTCCTAGTGTAGCTGCTCAAACAGCTTTGTCTACTAAAGAGTTATGAAAGTCATAGGAAAAGTAAAGGGATTTAGGAGAAAGAAAACCAAGTTAATGAGCCTGATTACATAAGTCAATGTGACAGTTTTATCAGAATAGGAAAATTATGTCCTAGTGAGCAACTGCTAAACCTGACTCCTTTGTTCTAAATGGATTTCCTGGGAATGACTGGATTTCCTAGTCATTTTCTGAACTTGGGCAAATCAGAGATTGGGGATAGTATCTTCTTCTACTTAAAAATAATGATTTGGACCAGGCTGTTAAATTATTAAGCTCCCTTTCATATCTCACATGTCACTCAGGGGTACATACAATTGTGGCCACTACTACTATCAAAGATCGCTTAGCAACAGTGAAAAATGTTTTAATAAAATTTAAAACAATAAAATGATCTAAATGATACTAATAATACTAATAATAGTAGTGCTAGTAGTACTTTCATTTGCTTGCATATACTAGGTACATGCAACAATACTACAAGTAGTCAAACTTTTCAATGAAAAGTACTAGGTGCATTGCATACATTAGTTTAATTCTCACAACAGCTTTGTAAGAGAGAAAGCTGCCTAAATTTGCTCAAGGAGGTAACTGTCAAATGTCACACAGCTTGTTGAAGCCAAAGACCAGAATCCTGATGCTTCTGCTTTTAGATGTGGGCCTCTTCTACCACTGCCTTATCCCCCCTCTTCCATCTGTGTCTCAGAAATGAGTGAAGGGCTGTGCTTTCCCGTTCTTTTCTGTGGATCAGACTGATATCCACAGCAACGAAGAAATACAGCACGTTGCAGCTGGAGTGTTGAGAACATTACCTGCCGCTCCCCCTCCCCAGGGATTTTTCTTGGAGAAGCCGGTGGGGAGATCCTGTCGAAGATTTTATTTTTCTTTTGTGAGTTATTGATGATAGAGTGTACGTGTGTGTTTGCATGTCCTGGCAATCCCAGAGCCTGATATCTGACTTTGCAGGAGGGGTTGTTGTTAAAGTTACAGCTTTTGCAGGGAGTCCAGATTACAGCTGGTGCTTTGGGAGAGCAAGTGTCAAAGTTGGACATTCTGGCACGGAGAAGGTGATTTCAAGTTCTTTGCACAGGAGATGTATATGCTAATAGAAAAAAAATGCTCTTTTTTCATCTCAGACCAAGTTCTGAAGATTATACTAGCACTGTCATTGTAAAAGGAAAGTAAAAGAACAGATCTGACATGGGAGGCAGACTTGGAGGGAAGAAAAAAGAAGAGAGAGGAAGGGGAAGACAGAAGAAAACTAACAGAGAAGGGAGTGTCCCTTTCCTTAACTTCACGATAAACTTTCAATGTCGTGACAAGTTAGGTCTGTCTCTAGGTTATGCTGAGGAGAAAATATTTGTCATAGTTAGGGCAACTGTACATTTTACAAATTTCTGTCTTACATGTTGATAATTTTTTTTTTTTTACATTGCGATTTGCACTTTCCAACAGCAAAGGCAAGAAAATTCCACCCTCGCCCCACCTTGAGGCATCAGGGAAATGGACCTCACAAACAAGGTCAACTTCAGAACTCACCAATTCTGACAAAAAGTTACTGGGCCTTGGGGAGTAGTAATATCAGCAAAGTTTTTAATGATAAGACCCCATGGTCAGCATATAATGCTCAATGCCTCATGCTTGGTATCTACAAAGTGACCAGGTATAATGCCTATAGGAACCATCTTTAAGTTGTTAATTTTCTTCTTGGCTCTGAGTTTCTGAAAACCTGTGAATTTCACCATATTAGTAATGATTTACCTTCCTTGTTTTAGCTAGGTAGAGTTGATTCTATTGTTTGCATCTAAAAATCTTGATCTCTTTGGGTGGATTTTCTCTTTTTAACTCTATGGGTTAATGATGGACATTCTGTTTTCCTCATTTTGGCTCACTTTGGGGCACTGACAGGATCCAGCTTCTCTGAAAAGCCTAGTGGGTGGGCATGAGAAGAAGAGATGGACTAGACATGACATATAGAGAGGGGGTCTTGGACACTGTGGAGGTGATGAAGTCACAGGACATTTGTATTTCACAACTGTAATTGTTACATCACAACTTCTTGATCTAATTATCTGTAGTTGGACATTTGGGTTGTTTCCATAGCCTGTCAATTGTACTCAGCACCTTTGGAACCAATGGTTTTTGGTATTTGGGGGTTATAGGTTGAGAAATCGAATGGAAGTTCGATTGTATTATTTATTTATTTATTTATTTATTTATTTATTTAGGCTTTTTGGGTCACACCTGGCGATGCTCAGGGCTGACTCCTGACTCTGCACTCAGGAATCACTCCTGGTGGTGCTCGGGGACCATATGGGATGCTGGGAATCTAACACATTTCGGCCGCATGCAAGACAAACGCCCTACCCGCTGTACTATCGCTCCAGCCCCTGATTTTATTTTTTGTAGAAATCTTTAAACTGATTTCCATAGAGGTTAAACCAGATGCTATTCGTATCCACGGTGAATTCCTTGCCAACAATTAATATTACTGCATTTTGATGCATGCTATTCTGATTAGTGTATAAACAATAAAATATTATGCAGTCATAAGAAAAGATAAAATCATGCAGTTTATTGCAACGTAGATGGAATTGGAGGGTATTATTTTAATAAGTTATAGAAAGAACAAATACTAGATTTCTCACTTATCTGTGGAATATAGAGAATTATAATAGAATAACTTATCTGTGGAATATAGAGAGTTACAATAGAATATAATGACAGTACTTTAATAGAATAGAAAGACAGACTTTAGACAGAAAAAAAAGGCATTTGAATCCAGAACCAATTATCAAACTCCGGTGAAAGGGGAGGGGAGAAGAAAGGACCAGAACAGAAGAGATTTAGGGATAGTGGTGGTGGGGGCGGTCACAGGCACTTTGGTGGTGGTAGAGTGTAGTGATTTTGTTTTTTGTTTTGTATTCTGGGGATCACACCTGATAGTGTTCAGGGATTACTCCTAGCCTTACGCTTAGGGATCACTTCTTATAGTGCTTGAGTAACCATATGCAGTGCCATGGATCAAACCTGAGTAGACCACATGCAAGGCAAAAAACACACCTTAACCCTTGTAACATCTTTCTGGCCCTGTAATTTTGTTTACTGATACCATAAATTTTAAAATTATTATAGCTACTTAAACAATAATTTTTAAGCCACAAAATTAACATTATTATAGTTATAACTAACATAAAATGAAAATAATTTAAAAATCAAATTCAATTCAAATCCATAGCTCTCCTAGAAACACTCTTACAGATTGTCACTGTCACTGTCATCCTGTTGCTCATCGATTTGTTCGAGCGGGCACCAGTAACATTAATCATTGAGAGACTTATTGTTACTGTTTTTTTGTGTATCCAATACGTACAGGTAGCTTGCCAGGCTCTGCTGCGCAGGCTCGATACTCTTGGTAGCTTGCCGGGCTCTCCGATAGGGGCGGAGGAATCAAACTCAGGTCAGCCGCGTGAAAGGTGAAAGCCCAACCGCTGTGCTATCGCTCCAGCCCACTCTTACAGATACACCCAGAAAATATTGCTTACCACCAATCTAGGCATCTGTTAATCAATAGTCAAACTGACGTATTAAAGAAAATTTCAATTAATGAAGCAAATATTTCTGCAGGGAGTCATTAGGAAAGTCTTCAGTGAAGTAGAAACTGAATGATGTGTTGAGTTTCTAGCAACTACCATACATCATGTAGTTGCTAGAATTTTGAGGTTGACCTTTTATAGGATCACACTAGTCTTTGTTGAGATCTTGTTGACCTTTATACATATATGGTAACTTTACCGCCATAATTAACTTTACCACCATAATTTACCACCTTAGTGTCTTCCTGTTATTTTCGGAAAAAATTTCCAACCTCTACTCTGGCACAGAGAAGGTCATGTTATGGCTTTACTTTCCAGTTGTATTTCCTATTTCCAATACAGTTATGTGTTGCAGAACAATGTTGCAGGTAAGGATGAATTATATGTAGGACAGTGGCCCTTAAATATTAAACCTGAATGTATAGTAGTCTATACCATTTTGGTTTGATAAGTATACTTGGTGATTTTCCCTTAATAATGACTTTGACTAATGATGTATTTCTCAGAAAGTATCCCTGTCATTAAGCTTGCTCGACTATAATTGCAATGTTTGCTTTTTTCTTTGATTAAGAAAAAAAAACCCTGGCCATTGATCATGCTATTTTCTCTGCTTGCAAGGATCTTAAATCTCTCTCTACAAGAATCTTACCCACAATTCAACACATCATTCAGTTTCTACTTCTTCATTGAAGACTTTCCTAATGACTCCCTGCAGAAATATTTGCTTCATTAATTGAACTCTTCTCTGTCATGGAGGTCATTCAATCCATTATTTTTTGTATAAAAATTTGTCTAGTTATATATCCACTATATTGTGGATTCCTTGAAGAATGTATATGTTTTACAATTCATTTTTTCTTATATTACTGAATGCTGACCTTTGGATATGATGATCATAATATATACCAAGATAACCAATCAATAAATTAATTCAGTGTTTCTTTTTTTTTTTAAATTTATTTATTTTTAATTAGAGAATCACCGTGAGGGTACAGTTACAGATTTATACACTTTTGTGCTTATACTTCCCTCATACAAAGTTTGGAACCCATCCCTTCACCAGTGCCCATTCTCCACCACCCGTAAACCCAGTGTCCCTCCCACCCTCCCCAATCCCATCTCCCCCCCACCCCACCCTGCCACTGTGGCAAGGCATTCCCTTCTGTTTTCTCTCTCCAATTAGCTGTTGTGGTTTGCAATAAAGGTGTTGAGTGGCCGCTGTGCTCAGTCTCTAGCCCTCATTCAGCCCGCAACTCCCTTCCCCCACATGGCCTTCGACTACAATGCTTACTTCTGGCTTTGTGTTCAGGGATCCCTCTGGTGGGGTTCAGGGGAACATAGGTAGACCAAGGATTAAACCAGGATTAGTCATACCATTGGTTCAAGATTATATTGGTTTTGTTTTGAAAGAAATGACTTATAATTCTTTTGCAGTGAAACTTTTAGACACATATCTACATGCATTTATAGTATTGTAAAAGTATGTTCAAGATATGTGCAGACCATGTTTGTCCTCCTTTGACTGGTATGTTCACCGGTAGATTCAGTAGTGGGTGCAGGTCCTTAAGCAAGAATTGGTAGATTAGAGGTCTTAGCTATCCAATGTCTGATTTTGATTCTTCTTCAGAATTCTTCAGAATTCATATTCTTCGAAAAATAGTTTTGATTCTTCTGCAAACTAGATGAATGACCTTGGGAAGGCAATTTTCTTTTCTGGTCCTTGGAGTCCTTCTCTTAAAAACTGGGTCATGGAGCTGGAGTGATAGCACAACGTGTAGGGCGTTTGCCTTGCACTTGGCCGACCCGGGTTCGATTCCCAGCATCCCATATGGTCCCTTGAGCACCACCAGGGGTAATTCCTGAATGCAGAGCCAGGAGTGACCCCTGTGCATTGCCAGGTGTGACCCAAAAAGCAAAAAACAAAACAAAACAAAACAACCCCTCCAAAAAAAACATTGGGTCATGATAAAGTTTCTGCCTTACTTGATTGCTGAAAAGCAAATAAAGTCTGAATGAATGGCTTGTTAGTAAAGGGGATTTGTATGTAGAGTCCCTGGGTTGGAAAGGGGAAAGTAGGAGGGGGAAGAGGAGAGGGAGACACAAAGGGAAGTGGGTGGGTGGGTAATTATTGTGGGATAGAGAATGATTCAACAGAACCAAAAAGTGGCCTAAAGACGCCATAGGCAGAGGGAGCTGTTTCATCTGGAAGACAGCAGGAGTCTGCCTGGATATGAATCTCCTGGCTCTGGAGGTGTCCTTCCCTACCAACATTTCATTCTCTCTTTTCACTCTTAGTACTACTCTCATTACTGAAATTTAGTCTCTTCACCAAACCTCTAAAGGAGTGGGTGGGGTCAGCTTGCAAAGAGCAAGAGTTATTTCATCTGTCACTAGCCTCCAAGGTCTGTGTCTGGAGCCTAGGAAACACATGCAAATGTAGGCATTCTGTGTACCTTAGAGAATCAATGCTGCTGAAAGAGCAATTGTGAGTTTACTTGGGGGTGGGGGTGGGGGGAGGGAGGGAAGAATAACAGTTTGGAAGAGAACTTAAATAGAGATTGGGGTGCTCATGGGGTGGGGATTTTTTCCTGGCAGGGGAAATTTGGATATTTATTACATGGGTCACAGGCCATATAATTTAGGCGGATGGTCATGAGCACCCACCAGATGTGTCTCTCCCATCATGTACAGGACCAGACCACATGATTTTATGGACCTTATATAACTTAGTTCTGATGTTCCTTGCCTCTGACTCTACTCTAAGGAGTATGAAAAGATCTTTTAAAAGTGTGTGGGTTTGTTGTTGTTGTTGTTTTGGCAAGGGGAGTGATAGTGCAAGTGGGTAGGCTGCTTGCCTTGCAGATGGTCAGCCTGGGTTGATCCCCACCCGGCACCTTATATGGTCTCCTAAGTGCCACCAGGAGTGATCTCTGCAGAGCCATAAGTAAGTCTGAGCACCTATGGGTATGCCCCCCCCCCAAAAAAAAAACAATGTTTTAGTTGAGCAGTCATGATTTAGAGTAATAGTGGAGTTATTATTTCACAATTACGGAGCATCACACCAATTCTGCCAGTAGAAGAGATCACTTTTAATCCTGTTTGCTCTTTAAGAAAAACTTCAACTTCCCTGCCTCCTGCCCTCCCTCCTCTTGCTTCCTCCTTTCCTGTATTCCCCAAGTAAAGGAAGTCAGTGTTAAGTAGCAGACAGCAATTTGAGGATTTTGTAAAAGACGTAAAAACATTAGCTTCTCCAGTGAGACCAGGACAGCATATTTTCACCTGCAATCTTTCCTATGCTCATAATTGCAGCTACCTCCCCTATTCTTCACTACAGTGATAAATTTTTATCATGCTGTTTCTCAAATGAGGAAAAATCTTAAAATACCTAGATACAGTCTCATCCCTGTGGTCCTGTTTTGTACCAGCCAGGCAGGAACAGGGCAGGACATTTTCTCCTCATTATCACCTCATCACTCAGTTCCCCTTGTCTGAGTAGGGTCAGGAGGTGGAACTCAGAGCTCCGTGTAGGAACTGAAGTGCTAATGAGGAGAAAGTGTTCAAGCGTGGATCCTGCCCTCTCACTCCCCTCACTTGGGCCCCATTGAAAATGGTAACTCCATGAGATCATCTTCTAACTGCTAAGTTTGAGTGAATTTTAATATGGCTATTTTCTCCAGTAAGGAGTATATGTGTGACTTTAGTACTTAGCTATAAACTGTCCCACGCAATGAAAAATTAATTAAATATTAGATTTATGTAAAAGATTCTTATCTTTTAAGGAAAAGAGACTAGTTTATGGTGGGAAATGTTTCAATGAACATAGCATACCAACTCATCTGGAATATAAACTGAGTTTTATTGCTGGAGCAATTATTACATGCTTAGTTTGGAGCTAGGTGTTAAGAATGCAAATACATATTTTTAATATTTGTTATGAGCTATCTTTAAGATAGAAACCATAAGCTAAGAGCTTTGGTGATGGTTTTATACTTGGTTGACTTAGCTGACCTGGCACTGTTTCAGCTCTCTTTTCCCAACATGGTTCTGAGACAGAGTTGACTATAAGAGATCTTTGCATAGGTTTTGGGAGACAGAATTGCAGCACATGGATGTCAGGACCTGTTGTAACTCATATGTGTCCTCCTGGATCTGCTGCTACTGCCGGCCTAGGCTAGCAGTTGATTTGATATTTCTGAAATTTTCAGAATCTTGTCCTTTAATCCCTTGGACTAGATATGCATGCTCTATGGTGGGGGCAGGGGGAGGATGGGAGGAGGACATATGGAGTGGGGGGAACTGCCTGAAGTAGAGGGATGAGAGATCCTTGTAGATTTAGTTTCTCTTATTGGTTCAGATTGGTACCTCTGGGCTCTAGTGTTTATCTTTCTCACCACCTTCATGCCCAGTTTTCTGACTTTTGATCCCTAAACTACATTAACTCCATTCAGGCCCCAGGCATAGAGCCATTTGACAACCATGCTAACTTTTCTAGTTTCTTTCTTGCTTTATATTTGGATCACACCCAAAGGTGCTCAGAGCTTACTCCCTGCTCTGTGCTCAGGATCACTTTATGCATGAAGTAAATCCTATGCAAAACAAGTGACCCACCCTCTGAACTATTCTACAGTCTTCTAGTCTCTGTCTCTCTGGGTCTCTCTCTATCTCTGTCTCTGTCTCTGTCTGTCTGCCTCTCTTCCTCTGCTTTTTGGGTCCACCCAAAAATGCTCCGGGGTTACTCTTGTCTCTGCACTCAGGAATTACTCCTGGCAGTGCTTGGGAGACCATATGGGATGCCGGGGATCTAACCCAAGTCGGGCATGTACAAGGCAAATGCTCTACCTGCTGTACTATTGCTCCAGCCCATTTTAGCCTCTTTTGTGCAGACCCTGTTAGTAATTCCCCTCCCCCGTCCCCCAGCCTTCAGCTCTCACTTTTTGAACTTCACCAAATTTTCCCTCAGGTTTGTAAGGCCTATCCTGTACAATCAATCCCTTATTCCATATCACTTTGATTTGGGGACTGGCAGAGGCTTGAAAGTATCAAGAAGACTTGGAGAACAGATTCGGAGATCTGTTGTTGGAGAAGAGAGAAAAGAAGCACATGATATGAAGTGGTTAGAATTTGACATTTGTCTTGACTAATATGAAAAATAATCTAATGAACGGGTTTAGATAAAGAGATTTCCAAATAACTTTGCAATGTGCAAACTGATATTGTGTGTTTGTTTGTTTCCCCCAACAGTCAGAAATGGAAAGAGATGAGTTTAAAAGGGAAATTATTTCCCCTGCCTTTTCTTTTCCTTTGTGTTGTAGTGACCTGAAGTCATACATATGCTTGGTTGTCATTTTTATTGGGATTCAGACAGATTAGTTGTACTATTTGCAACACGTGCTTGCTAATGGTCACACTTTTTTGGTTTGTTTTGGCAATGCTTGGGGCTTCCTCCTTGCTCTGCATTCAGGAATCACTCCTGGTAGTGCTTCGGGGGACTATATGGGATGCCAGGGATGGAACCCCTGTTGGGTTCATGCAAGGCAAACGTCCTGCCCACTGTACTATTGCTCCAGGTCTGAAGGTCGCATTTTTTTGGTTGTATCGTGCAGGTTCATTCTGGCTATAGTGTTTTCCACTGGAGTCTACAGTGCTCTCCCACAATGCTTTATTTTATTGGTTTTTTTTTTTGGATCACATCTGGCAATGGTCAAGGGCTCTCCTGATTCTTTGCTTAGGGATCACTCCTGGAAGTGTTCAGCAGACCTTATGTGGTACCAGGGATTGACCCAGGGCTGGTCCCATGTAATGCAAACACCGTAATCCTTGTACTATCTCTCTGGCCATCACATACATGCTCACGGGGGTATATATGTGTATACATGTGACTTTAGTACTTAGCAATAAATATTAGATGTGCACTGATATTTGTTAGTCAGGTTGCATTCCTGCCTCTAGTACACACAATTTTTAAAAATTTTGTTCTCATCATGTATCTTACAATTCAGTTGTGATAAGTCTTCACACCTACTCATGTACTAAAAATTGCTCCTTGCAGTGCTGGGGGACCAGACAGCAGAGCCACATGTGTGTTCGGTCATGTGGGAGGCACTGGGGGTTGAACTTGTGTGACTCTTGGTGCTTTTTCCCATTGAGCATCCTCAGACCCCGGACTTGTTATATTTTCAAGCAAAATTTAGGAGAAATATAGACAGCTCAAGCGAAGGTCAGCACAAGGAGTTCAAAGTAAGGCATGAAGGAAAGAACAAACTTAGGGTAATAAACATTGTCTTGGGATAAAATAAAGCCAAGTCTATATTAAACATGACTTTAAATAGTCAAATTCTGGAGATACAGAGTCATTTTATTTAATATGTGATGGACAGTTCCTATTTAGGAAACTTAAAAACAAAACGTGGTTCAGAGGAGATTTTTCTAACATAAAGAACATGGAGAGAAAAATAAAAACTGGTCATTAGTTTCCTTGTGTATTGTGAGGAGATGAGACTGAACAACAAGTAGCCAGAGATGCTGTGAGTTGGGTATATGATCCTAATAAAAGAGGTATCACTGTGTCACTGTCATCCCGTTGCTCATTGATTTGCTTGAGCAGGCACCAGTAACATCTCCCTTGTGAGACTTCTTGTTACTATTTTCGGCATATCGAATATACCACAGGTAGCTTGCCAGGCTCTGCCATGTGGGCGAGATCCTCTAGGTAGCCTGCCGGGCTCTCCGAGAGGGGTGGAGGAATCAAACCCGGATCAACTGCGTGCAAGGCAAACACCCTAACCACTGTGCTATCACTCCAGCCCATAAAAGAGGTATGTAGTGGTAAAATATTCTATTAAAATATTTTCATTAAGGGGACTGATATCATTAGATTTCAGTTTAAGAAGTTTAATGTGTGGTGAAGGGACAGATGTTGGAACATTGTATGACCAAAACCCACTCATGAACAACTTTGTAAAAAAAAAAAGGTTAGTGTGTCTACTGCCAATGAAGGAATTTAGGATTTGGGTAAGTGCTGAAGACAATGCTAATGAGGACTTGAATTAAACAATTTCTCTGGGGATGGAAAGGAATAGGCATAGCTTCTAGAGGAAGGTAAGAGTAGGTAGGTGTTGAAGACAAACTAGTCAGGGGAAGGGAGTTGGTGATAGAAGAAATATGGCTGAGATTTTAAGCACTTTGAATTCCCTTTGGTCCCTATATTTCTCACCACCCCCCTCCTATTGTGGTAATAGGCATAGTTAGAAGTGATATCTGAAATATATATTAGCACTCTGTAGTTCCAAGGTAAAATGAAATGTCAGTGAAAAGTAAACCACTCTTGGATTGGAAAAGTATTATGTCAAGACAGAGGGTTCCATTTTTAAATCAATAATGGAGAAAATTGTTAATGACTTCTAGAAATAAAGGCATCAGGAAAGAGCAATAGAAGTTGGTTGTTACTCTATGTTCACTGTTCAGTGAATTGGTCTGTATTTAAGCTATCAAGGGAGGACTGTAATTTTAGCATCTAGCATCTCAAACTATGACTTGCAACTCCATATGAGGGTAAAGTACCCCAAAATAAATTTCTTTATGATTTATTATTAATATGATACTCATATATACTTGTGTTGTATAAAAATTTCTTGGGCAAATAGGGATCATGAGTGAAAAAACTTTAAGAAACACTGATTTTGGACATAACTTGTTTCCTGTGAACTTGCAGTGTCATTGCTGAGATGAGACACACCCAGAAGCAAGTGTCTAAAAAGCAAGGCAAATAAGCAGTCTAACAGGGAGAAAGAGCCTGGGGCTCTGCAGAAGAACTTGACTGAGAAGACGTAGGTTTAAGGCGCCTCTGGAATGAGACAGGGCCTTTACGTCTCATCTGGAAAACAAACATTGCTAGGTACATGCCTAAAAGATTCTGGAAAGGTCACAAATAAATAAAATACAGAGTTTAAGCCTGCTGTATATTTGCCATAGCTAGTTAATTGAAAAAAAAAAACCCATGAATTCCTCATAATGGTAGTGCAGGTTTTTCATGGCCAGACCAACTATTCTCAATTTATTTCATATCTTCTGTTCTATATTCCCCAATATTCAGGTTTTTGGATAGTCATGTGATAAATATGTTTAAGAACTGTTTTTAGAAAGGCATAGTAGTACTGAGGGATGCTGAGTGACTTAAAAAGGAAAATTATTATTTTATGCATATTTTTCTGTTACAAAACCTCTACTACCAGAATTTCTCAATGGGGGCTATATATAGAGATTCCAGGATATTCCAGGAGGACCACAGGTAAAAATGGCATAAATGGGAAGCATGGCATAAGACTGGGAGTCAACTGATAGGATTTGGGGGCACAGGAAAAAAACAAGTTCCAAAGGGAGCCATGACTAAAAAAGACCTAGAATTATTGCCTTAGCACATACTTATGCACAAGAGCACGTGTATATGCGTGTATGTGTATACGCGCGCGCGCACACACACACACACACATACACACACACACACACACACACACACTTTCCCATCCCAGTCAGAAACATAGCTCAGGACAAAGATGCATAAAGAGGGATGTCTTGAATTCTGTCACTAACTTTTGAATTCTATCATTATCATTTCTATGGATCACATTATAGTAAAGCATAGAAAAAGACAGATTTTCCCTACAGGAGCATGCTTGCTCATCAGATATTAGCAGAAGACTCTCCAGGGTTTGTAATCTATGTGATTTTTTTAAATGCCTGGATGTATGGTTGTCTCAGCACTAACTTTTCTCACTTGGGTTATCTCTGAACTTCTTCCCCACTCCTGTGAACATTCGAACATCCGGCTCCCCAGAGCTATGGAGGCTATTAAATTAGCTTAGACAGCAGGTGGCCACTGAAGAAATTGGAAAACAACAGCTGATCTAAGTCACAGTGCATTGTGGACTCCTATGAGGGGTACATGAGCTATAGACTCTATTATGAGAGCCCATTAAACAAGGGAGCATCTCCCCTTCCACTGCCCAGATATATCAATTCCAGTCACTTATGAATAGAAGAGAGAGAAATGCAGGGCTCACTGAGCTGCCCCTTCAATATAATCTCTCAGTGAGATTTCCAGTCCCTAAAGTTGTCTAGGACTGTGTGTGTGTGTATGTCTGTGTGTATGTGTATGTCTGTTTCTGTGTGTCTGTGTTGTGTCTGTGTGTCTGTGTGTTGTGTAATGAATAGGGAGTGATATTAATATCAAAATCGAGTTACTTGCATTCTATAGGAACGTAGAAGGGACTGAGAAAAGATAAAAGAAAGAATATAATAGAGTAGGGGCTGGAATAATAGCACAGCAGGTGGGGCGTTTGCCTTGCATGCGACCAACCCGGGTTTGATTCCCAGCATCCCATATGGTCCCCTGAGCACCGCCAGGAGTAATTCCTGAGTGCAAAGCCCGGAGTAACCGCTGTGCATTGCCAGGTGTGACCCTCCCTTAAAAAAAGAATATAATAGAGTAAATAACATTAGTCAAATATACACTTATAAGCCAGGCACTATGTTTTACCTACAATATTTATTGGCAAAAGTTAAAAGATTTAAGTCTTTCTAGTAGCAGAGTGGTATAAGAATGATTGTTTATAAGCATCATACAGAGCATACTGAGCAACAGAGAAGCAACATAATTAGCATTTGAATCCCACCAATCTCAATCTAGAGTGTGTGCTCTCAGCTCCTGTGGGCATACAGCAACAGGAGTGGGAAAATGCTAATGGGCAGGAATAAACCATGTCCTAATTTCTGGGAAAATACCAGAGCAGACCTAGGAAGTGATTGGAGAGCCCTGATACTGCCTTTGGGTCTTGACTGTCTCTTCCTGGAAAGCAAGATGTAGATAAGAGCTAGCTGACTCTACAGAAAGGATTTCACCCCAAGCTTTCTGCTTGCTGGAGATAGATTTCTCGGATTAGTTTGGTGAGGAGGAGAGATAATTCTCAGGGTGTCAGAATGGCTAAAGTAAGACAATCCTGAATGAACAGTGTAGCAGTGCACAGGGAACAGTGTGGGGGCTCAGAGTTAGCAGTTACTATTCTCATCAGGCCCCCACTTTCTTTCATTTTGGTCTGAGGGATTTGGGTCACACTCAGAATAAACTGAGGAGCTATTCCTGACTCTGTACATAGGACTGACTCTGGTGAAATTCAGGGGAACAGAGTTAATGTGTCTGTGTGTCGGGTATCTCACTGGGTCAGCTCTATGCAAGGCAACTGTCTTAACTTCTGTACTACTGCTCTGGTCCTCATCCCCCTCTTTTATGGGGGCACACCTGGTGGTGCTCAGGGCTTATTCCTAGCTCTTTATTCAGGAATCATTCAAGACCTTCTTGCAGGAACAAGGTATCAAACTTGAGTTGACCTGGTACAATGCAAAAACCCTACCTGCTGTACTGTCTCTCTGCCCCATTCATCATTTACCTCTTTATGTGTGTCAAATTCCTGGCAATAAATAATGTAATAGTGAAGTTGCTATGTATATAAGAAATTCCTTCAATGATTTGTCATAGGAATCATTTAATAATATAGATTATTATTAATAACTATATATTATTATAACTCACAATAGCCCTATTGTGAGTTATAATAAAACCCATTTGTGCTTTGGTAAATCAATATTGCCTCAAAGAAAAACAAAAACAAGCCAAAAAACATAATCCCAGAACAAAACTTAGGTAGATATTATAATCATTTATTGGATGCTTAAATGAGTTGTCCAAAATCACTTAGCTAGAAAGAGGCAGAGCTAGATTTTGACTCAGCCAATCTGGCAATTGAGTCCAAGCCGTTACCCACCCAAGTCATCTATAGAAACTTGCCATATAAGAGATGCCACGGACATAGTTGGATGTGAAGAAGTCCTTGCAGCTAGCTACAAAGCTATATATATGAGCAGAGGAGAGTAAACATTTGTTTTCTAAGCCAAGGAGAGTAATATTGCTGGAATAGCCACTGTGGCACGTGTGTTAGAGAGGCCGTGACAGGAACTTTTATCAGGCCAGGTTGGGCAGAATAAGTTCAGCTTTCTGGAACAGTCCAGTTTCTTCCTTTCACTTTGGTCCTTGACAGGTAATAATGTCCACTGGGCTAAAGGGAATGCAGAAGTTGCCAATTTGAGGAAGGGCATGATTAAACAGTAAATATACAACCTTGCTGCCTGATTTTGATGCTACAATCTTGGTTCTTTATTCTGTGGGAGAAATAATGAAGAAAGGAATGCAGAGAGACTTAATCACCAAGATCTGTGCCATGAGGTTACAGAGTTCCCATTGAAACAGGAAGATAGCTGATACCACGTTGCAGGGATGCTGGGGTACTAAGGAAGCAGAGAATGAGTGTGAAGTAAAAATTTGCTTTGTGTGTGTGTGTTGGGGGTGGGCAGTAGGATGGAGAAAAGCTATTGGGCTGGTTGACCTACCCAGAACTCAGAACAATTTCATTCATGGTGGAAAGATACTCAACTAGCCCCAATGTCAAGAACAGCATGTACGTTGTCTCACCCCAGGTTTGCAGCTTTTGTGTGAGGATGGTGGTATTTTGTTGTTTAGTTTTACACAGAAAGAAACCTGAGCTCAGAATGCTTAAACAACTTATGCAAGGATACCCAGCTGTTAAGGGCAGAACTGGGACCTGAGACCAGCTAGGATAGCCCATTAGCTGTGGATGATAAACCAGTGTACTCTGCAGCTCTCTTCACGAAAACAAGTATTCAGACAAACCAACCTACACTCCACTGATGCCTGCAGGTAGAAAGAATATTCTGAGCCGCATAGGTAAATCAGCATATTCTCCTGATCTGAGGGTGTACAGCACACTCTGCTGATCCATGCAGGTAAATAGCATACCCCACCGCTCAGGGCAGGTGAGCCAGTGTACTGCACAGATCTCTGTAGTATCTCAGCATCCTGTACTGCTCTGTATAGTGAACAGCACATGTTGCTGATATCTGAAGGTAAACCCATACACTTCTCTCATTTATGCAGGTAAGCTGAGTAATCAGGCCTTGTATTCTAACAGGTGGAAGGGAATTGGCGGGATATAGCAGAGAGTAACCAAGATGCCCACTTTTCAAAAAACAGACATTATGGAGAAAGTTGGAAGTACTCTGTAGGGAGATTGTAGAGTACCTGGAACTGCCTATTCCAGGAAGCAGAGGCCCGGAGAAACACTTCCTTAACAGACTTAAGGATCTGTGTTTCCTTGGTGCCCTTTTGAAGACATATTCGTCCTGAGAATAGAAGTTGTATTTAGAATTGAGAACATTTAGGTCAGAGTCTAAAAGTAAAATTTCTTTTTCACCAAAAAGAGAAAAACACTCTGGAGATTGCATAATCTCCTTCCCAACTTTCATAGGAAAATGTCTGTTAGGGAAAGAAGGTGGAAACTGAAGGTTGTCTAAGACAGCCAGACTTCCAGCCCCACCTGTGGTGTGAGCTGCGTGACACACAGACTCTAGGATCCTTGTTCAAATGACAGGGTCAGATCTGGAGGCGGGCTCAGGCCTTTGGGTTATGAGCTCCCGTATAATTTTAACTCACTGGAGATTGACGTCCACCGCAGGAAGTTTTAAATCTACTCCGAAGCTATAATTTCCAAGTGAGGATGGAGTTCTTCAAAGTCATTTCTAGTCAGCTACTTAGGCATTCTGTGAAATTTGTTTCTCTTAGTCTGGGTTCCTGGGTGGCTTCAGTGACCCCAGGAAACTTGTAAAATTGGAGGAAATTTCTGTGTAAAAGCGGGTCTTATGAAGCGAGGGACTTTCATATACATCAGATTTATAGAGAGATCCATGATCTGATAAGTTGTAGAACCTTGCAGAATATATTTTGGCAACTGCTCTGAACCCCTCTGAGATCCTTATAAGAATAAGAGACTTATTGAATTGTAGGAACATTTTTTTTTGGTTTTGTGTGTGTTTGCATGTATCTCAGTATGGCTGGTGGAATACAAGGAACTTAGCTGTAATTATTTAATAAAAACTTAGGTCTAGCAAAAACACCCCAAATATTACATTTAGAAATAGAACAAAAGACAAGAACAGACATTTCATGAAGGAAGATAGATGGATGGCGATAACTACTGACAAAGGTGTTCAACATCATCAACATCATAAGCCACTAGGTAAATACAAATTAGAACCACAACGAGGTATCACATATCACTCACTGTGGTTTTAATTTGTATTTCTTGTGTCATAACCTGTCATAACGATTACAATAAAAGTTAATGATGGTGAGGATTCATAGAAAAGTGAGGTATTTCTAGTGAGGATGTACAATGGTTACATCATTTTTAAAAAACTGTCAAGTTACATAGAAAATTTTTATGTAACTATTGTACAACTTACCTATTTTATTCTTGTGTATTATAACTTGCACTCACACAAAACCCTGTACATAAATATTCGTTGTAGTTTTTTCCATAATACTAACTAAAAATAATCCGGATATGAAATTACATTCACCATTTGAAAGACATCCTTAAAATGAAACATTACTCAACAACAAAAGAGTAAATCACCAATATTGCAATAACCTGAATAAATATCCAGGGGATTTTGTGAGTGGACAAAACCATTCTTAAACATTACATACCATATGCTTCCATGTGTATATTTTTTAAAAAATGAAAACCAATGGAAAAATTAATAAGTTAACTAATTGACTAATTTGGGGGTATCCCAAGCAGTACTCAGGACACTCAAGGGCCTCTCCTGGCAACTCTTGTCCACTTAATTAGAAATTCAGTGTGAAGGCCTAAGGCCATGGTGCTGCTCAGACTCAGGATGCTTAAAATTATGCAGGCCACCCCAGTGGTTCTTGGGGGTGCCCTGAGGTAAAACCAGGATTGACTTCATGTATTGCCTGTGCCTCAATTCTTTTACTTGCTCTCTTACCCTATCTTCAAATGACACAATATAGAAGTTTATAGCCTACCAGCAGCTGCCAGGTACAGGGACAGGGTGAGGAAGTGAAGGCCCAGAAGAAATTTATCATGTCTCAATGTCAGTTCAGGAGACAACATATTTCAAATCTAGGTAAGTTGACTCCAGAACCTTCTCTTAACCACAGTTTACTGACTCCAAACAAGATTGGGATGACTGAAAATCCTCCTCACTGAAGGAGAATTATAATTATGGTGACTTTTCCCAGTGTTACAGGCAGTTAACTTTCTCATCATGCTGAGTTAGTGTTTCATAAATACTAGTGATCTGGCAATTTAAATTTGGGAATACCAATCTCGAGTCACATTCAGGAACTCCCCCAGCAGATTATTATTGTTCAAGAGTCCTTTGATTTGGAAAGTTGTGATAGTTTCTTGAGTAGCACTTTGAGAGTCAGCCAAATGACTTGTGTTTTAATATATGCTATCAGAGTAAACAAGAAAGCTCAGTGTACTCTCCACTTTGCTCTGAGACAAATTCTCTTTGAGAAATTTTGACAAGCAGGGTGCAGTCAGGGTTGCTGAAACACCATTTCCCTAGTATCTTGATGGTGAAACTCTGGACACTGGATTGAAATAACTTTCCACAAGTTTTATTTCCAGCCAGGAATCTGGGAATTTGTTCTGCATACAAAATGAAGGCAGTGTGGATGACCCCAGCAGTGAGAGGCCCCACCCGGTCTCCCCAGGGACCAAGACTTGTGCATTACTTGGAGTTTTGTCTGGATCCTGGAAACCCTTGAATTTGCATGCAGAGATGAGGAAGAGGGGCAGTATCTCACCAATAACTTAATCATGCTTTCTCTGACACCTGAAGAGACCCTTGTGACCTACAATCCTTAAATGTAGAGCTTCTCAGCCTCTTGTTGGGAGGGGATTTTAGTAATTAAGGAGAATAGGAATTTTATTCAGATTCAACATTTCCCATTTGTAATTATCCTTTTGCAGTCCTGTTGTAATTATTCTTTTAAAAAGATCTTGTGTATTAGCATATTTAATCTAAGTCTTTTAATTGGATGATAGTTTTCCTAAATCACATATGAATATGTTTCCTGTGTAACCCTCAAAAATGATTATTTTGTGCTTTGGTTGATGGCTAGAGCACCAAGAAAGAAGGACAGAGGCGGGGCTGTGCAGAAATTGTCAGGAATGATACAACATACATAAAACTTGTCAGGCCCCCAGCTCTATGGCACAGGTAGCCATAACTTTGCATTTTGCCAGTTTCCCCTAGTGAGGTTGTTCATTGAGCCTTGGAGCACCCACATGTGCCACTTACAAGGCACGGGGTATGAGGTCACAGTCAGAGCAGGTGTCACAACTTTCATGAATTAACAGTTTTGTAGAGACAGACATTCATCAAATAATCACAAGAGAGTTCTTTCAAATTGAAATGGACTCCAGGAAATAAAGTAACCACAGTTCCGTGAGAGTATGCAGAAGAGAGTTGTGAGCTCATTCTTCATGGTCTGTTCATGTTTCCGAATGTCACGAGACAGCTTTTGTTCTGTCTTCTCAAGGATTATTTGGGAAGCAAATGGCCTTAGAGGATAGAGATAGTATTCCTGTCAGGGGACTGAGGGCATTTATTTTCTGTCCAGTGTAATAAAAATAATATGTTCTACAGAGGCATAGATTGAACCGGTTTGCTAGTAACCTCTCTTATAAGATTAGGGGTTTCCTGAAATTCGGTTCTGTTTTTGCCTGCCATGCAAATACACTGCACATAGAGTATCGATCTGGGTTATTCTTCATCCCCATCATGGGATTGTGATTTGGGGACTGAGGGGAACTAATGTAAACATGGAACTCCTGCTGCTTTGTGAAGTGAATAACACACTCCTTTGTTTCTGATTCACAAGTTTTGCATCTCTGCCAGCATCCATGAAACTATGGTGGGCAAACTTGTTAGTTTACAAATAGAATAAACTGCCAGATCTTCTACAATTCTTGGCATACATGGGAGTATAACTACAACCCATCACTCATGCAGAACTGCTTGCTGACTTTTTGTTACTGAGACAGAAAATCAAGATAAGGCACTGATGAACTCTTTTCTCCTCTCCCCTCCTATCGTTTCTCCTCTCACCCCCCTCCATCCTTTCTCCTCTCACCCCTCCCTTCCCTTTACTCTTTTTTTCCCTTTCTTCTTTTCATCCTTCCTTCAAGACTGAAATTTCAGCATCTGACATTTATAGCTTAGACTGTATTCTTGTTTTGGGATGCTCACTGTGTGTGTGGCTTCCACGTTGCTGTAGCTAATTATCTACGAATAAGTGAAAGGCACTCAGGGCCCTGTCAATGGGACAGTTGCATGCTCCAGTGATGATTTTTCTGATAAGAATGAGGACATTCTGCCCTGGTTTCTAAAACTTGGTCACAGAAATTTAGAGCCACATGTGTTCATGTGTCTCATTTTTTGGTGATACAGGGAAAAACAGATGTTGGATATTTGCTGGGAAGCACTTAACTGTGGTGATAAGGCCCTTCCAGAGGGGATTTGCGGGATACTGAGAGAGGAAAATTAAATTGAAACTGATCCCAGGAATTTACAGAAAAAAAGCTTCTTCTAAGATCCTCTAGTCAAGGCTTTCTGATTTTGAAAACACTTGAGATTTGAATTCAAGTCACTGAGAGGTTGGAAGAGTTTGGTCAAATCACTTAAGTTTCTCTGTGACTCCATTTTAAAATCTATCACATGACCCTTAATAGATACAGATGCAATATGCTGAGATGCAGGTAATAGACCCATGATAGGCAGCTTCCAGCTTTAATGGTAGTGACACTACTTATTGAAACTTATTATTGGAACCTCAGTACTTTTCTTTGACTTTCAGGCAGTGTGGGTAAGGGGGAGGAAAAAAAGTTCCTATAGAACTTCCTTTAAGCATATTTGCTCCAATGGAGGCAAGGAAATATTATTAGTTTAAACTGAATTCTGGTACTAAGGAAGGGCAGAGTTGGAGAGGAGGAGAAGGGAGGGAGAAGAAATGGGTATTGGATAACTACCAGCAGTTTCAATCACGGTCAACAGTAGGGCCTGGTTGAATATAATGAATAGTGGTCAGTGAATCAGAGTGGGGGAATATAGCCCAAGTGAAGGTGGGTACTTTTTTTCCTACTGAAATTTGGCATTTTGTTTTCTTATTTTGTCATTTAGTTAGACATGGACATATTTTGTCCCATGGAAAAAACTTTTTGTTTGAGTGTGGGAGATAGGAGGTTTATATGAAAAACTAACAACCCAGTTGGCAGTTGTGCACACATGATAAATTACTGTTGGGTTGTGGGTAATGGGAAAAAAAGCTCTGAACAGTAATTCTTACTTATCCTCTTCTTTTATGGACACAAGGCCACACAAAGTCCTTCTCAGTAAGAGCCATTTTTGCACCGAAGTTCAGAGTGTATGACTTCTGGAGAATTTCAGGATAGATATTATTTGTCATTTCCCTTATCGGAAAGATGCAACTGGGATGAGATAGTGTCATTTTCAGTGGGGTTTTGCCAAGAAGAGCTGAAAACCTTTTCCACTTCTTCCTGATTTTCACACTAACTCAATAAATAATGTTGAGATTCTTTTTTTTCTTTTGCATTGCTTCAAATACCTCTTGATTTCATTATTTCACCTCTAATCATGTTGCTAACAAAAATGGTTTCTGTTCTACCTACCTTCTAACCATCCTCCCCAATTCTTAACTAATCTACCCATTCTATAAAGCAGATAGTTCTAAACTAAGTACAGTTTTAATCATTTCCTACCTTCTCAAAACCATTCAGATACTTTCTCTATTTTCAATACATTATCTATTTATTCACAGACATAATAGTGAAAGTGTTTAGAAGATGAAAGGACTATTTACTCAGATATAGAAATGTAGTAGATTTATCTATGAAAGCATGTCTTGGCTTTTTGTTCTTATGCTAATTTTTAAGATGTTAATTTTAACATTTGCTCCAAAAGAAATGTTTTAATAGCCCATGTTGTTTTTAATGTAGATGATTTAATATATTTTGTTCAGCCCTGGCAGTTTTCTGAGATGCATGAGTGTGTGTATATCTATTTGTG
The DNA here is from genome assembly GCF_027595985.1 of Sorex araneus. Lineage (NCBI taxonomy): Eukaryota > Metazoa > Chordata > Mammalia > Eulipotyphla > Soricidae > Sorex > Sorex araneus. The sequence continues at coordinate 65,298,031 of NC_073302.1, read as the reverse complement.
TGTGGTGTGTATCAGTTTCTAGGCAGTTAGGTAAACAAGTATTCCACCTTTATTCTATGCTCATTTCTTCATTCACTAATTATATTTTTTGTCTGCTTTTGGACCACACCCAGTTGTGCTCAGGGGTTACTCCTGGCTCTGCACTCAAAACTGACTGCTGGCAAAGCTGGGAGAACCAATATGGGATGCTGGGAATCAAACCTGGGTTGGCTGCATGCAAGGCTGTATGCAATACAGCACCCTACCCACTGTACTAGTGCTGGCACTGCACTCAGAAATTGCTCCTGGCAATGCTTGGGGGACCAATCTGATGCCAGGGATTGAACATTTGTTGGGCATTGCAAGGCAAGCTCCCTAACCGCTATACTATCTCTCCAGTCCCACACTAATAAATTAATACAATAAAAATTTTCTTCCATGATTTTCCATTCACCAGGCATTGTGGCAGATGCTGAATTTTTATTTGAATTACATTCACAATGCCATCATTCAAGTTGATATGGACTGTTCTCACATCATAAGTTTACTTATCTAAATTCTGCATCTTTCAAGAGCCAGTACTAGTTTAAATGCTACTAGGAATCAGTTCCCATTTCACTTCTTCAGCATTTACAGACTTATTATGAATGTCTCAGAGTGTGTGATGCAATTATATTAGAGCTCTCTGAATACGATAAAAACTCAATTTAGCATAAGCCTAAAGGAATTGAATAGACTCTTATATTCTAATTGTGGGAAGCGCAGAAACTGACCCTCTAGATTGTTTGGGATAAGGAAGTTAAAGGTTTACAGAAGTCTTTCTGTTTTTCTGTCTTTATTTCTCTTTGCTTCTTTCCCGTGCATCATGATTTCCTTCACTTCTATATACTACAAAGGGCTATTGGATGTGGTTGGAATGTGAACCAAATAAACTTGTTCTTACTCTGTGTGGCTTTGTTATGCACGAAGGAAAAGATTCCAGGGAAGGAATCTGACTGACCCAGCTGAAATTCCAAGACTAGCTATGTGTATTGTTGGTACAAGAGAGGAACAGGATATGCTGACTTGACCAGAAAGATCACGACTTATAGACAACTACAAAGGCTGTCATAAAAAATTTTACCAAGAATTGTTTTGGAAAAGATAAAGAATTTTGTGTTGGTCACTCTTGTTCCTTCTGTGCTAATTATCACCTGTAGTTCAAAGTGTGATTCCCAAGGACAACAGTCACAGCTTGTAGTTAGCTGTGAAAACATGTCCTAATTAATGTGAGGAGGAGCCAGAGAAGGACTCATTAGAATCACCTGTTCCCAGGAAAGGGACAAACAATGAAAAGCCATTAGGGTTTTTTTTCACATAAAAATCTGAGAGCTCTCAGGAGGCAAGACACAGAGCTTTCAAATACTGCTAATCAAAGCATTTATCTAAAGCACCTGTAAATTGCTGCCCATTCACCCCAAATTAAGTGGCATCCAAATGCATATATTTCAGTATTCCTTTATTTGAGAGCGAGTCTAAACTTCATGTGCCATATTGGTAACTCATGGTAGTTCTGTATTTCAATGATTCTAATCAAGGGCTTCCTGAGACAACTCTTCCCTCAGTAGCTTTTGTGGAGCTTTCACCTTGTTAGTGGTCCCTAAAGGGGAAGTCCTTGAATCTAATCACCAGGGCTGACCAGGGGTGTCTCAGGAGGATAATTTGGGATGATATTCCCATTGAGAGGTTTTTGTTTCTGTTTTTTTTTTTTTTTTTTTTTTTTTGCTTTTTGGGTCACACCCGGCAATGCACAGGGGTCACTCCTGGCTCTGCACTCAGGAATTACCCCTGGCAGTGCTCAGGGGACCGCCTGAGCGGTCCCATTTATATGGGATGCTGGGAATCAACCCAGGTCGGCCTCGTGCAAGGCAAACGCCCTACCCACTGTGCTATTGCTCCAGCCCCAAGTTATATTATTTTTATGTCCCCCTGTTTTCTAAGCAGCAAATTGGAATAATCAGGCATACTCTCAAACAGTTTCCACAGTCAATGATTATAATTAGACAGTAGACATAGATCATAACCATGGAGAGGGATCTGGGATACTTGTTCTTTGCAAACCTTTTTGTTGTTGCATGTGGGGAGTCTAGGGCATATATTTTAAGAAAACTGGAGTATATGCATACACACTCAGGGGCTCAACTTACGAGTTCTTTTGTTTGTTTTACCACTAGTACATATTCTAGCATCTTAAGAAACTGATAGTTTTATACTTGGGGATCAGTTGGGGGTACTTATTATACTTCTCAGGGCTCATGTCAGGACTACCAGTCAATGAAGTACAAGCTCAATTTCTGGGGTATCATTAGGGTCATCTTACGTGTCATAAAGACTATATTCTGGCAGACAGAAGTATCTGTCAAGTAAAGACAGCCTTTCTATAATTTGAAGTTCGTTCCATGTTTGTTAGTGGTTTGTTGTGAAGATAACCCACCCATCCCATGTGCTTATAATAATATTATAATAATATTAGAGTCAGCGAAATGATCTCTATATATGATTGACACTTACACAATGACAGCATGCAGTAAAATACTTATTCAACTTCAAACCTGTGCCACACTATCTTCAGTGTAAAATTAATTTGCATGAGCTTTGTCACACTTCATCATCATCATCATCCCATTGATCATCAAATTTCTCGAGTGGTCTCAGTAACATCTCAATTCGTCCAAACCCTGAGATTTTAGAAGCCTCTCTTCTACTTGTCCTTCCAACAATGCTTTACTGGAGGCTCTTTCAGGGTCAGGGGAATGAGACCCAGCTTGTTACTGGTTTTGGCATATGAATACACCATGGGGACTTTGCCAGGCTCTCCCATGTGGGCAGGAAACTCCCAGTAGTTTACCAGGTTGTCCCAGAGGGAGAAGTAGCCTATAGGATATCACGTGGCCACTTTGCGGCCTCGCAGTTTCGGGAGCTGGCTTTTAAGTCTTTGAATGCTGGCCGTTGACAGGATTACACAGTGCCAGGGGCAGTCCTGAGTGTGACCGCCTAGCTACTGGGAGATGGGAAATTTGGACGGAGGAGGCCCAGTCCCAATCCGAGCAGCCTTGGAGGTCTCAGCTCCAGGTCCCACACACCTGGGTTCCTCTGCTGGTTCCTTCATGCGTGAGGTTGTTCCAAACATGTGGAGAGGGGCCTTGAACATGGCTGTGGCTAGGCTCTGGAGGTCTTCGGCCGCTGGGAGCTCTGCTCAGGGTGGGGAGGGAAGCTGGAGTTCATACCCTCCAAAGAGGCCCCAGGGAAGACAGCCAGGCATGCGTGCAAGAGACTCTCTGCGTCGCTCTCTTCAGGGAGCTGGCTTTTAAGTCTCTGGATGCTGGCCACTGACAGGATTACAGGGCGCCGCCGCCGGGGGCAGTTCCCTGGGTGTGACTGCCTAGCTACTGGAAGATGGGAAATCTGTCAGGATGGCCAAGCGGTCTAAGGTGCCATGTTCAGGTCACAGTCTCTCCTGGAGGTGTGGGTTTGAATCCCACTCCTGACACGGTTCCCTTGTCACACTTATTTCTTCTAATTTCTGTTTGCTCTATGTGATTTTTGTCACCAAAACGGCAGGTTGGTTTAATAGAAGCTCCTTAAGCCATTATCCTAAGTAGAAATTCAACCATTTATCCATTAGATTCAAGTAACTATTATTTTTATGTTAATAAAGCTAATCTGTCTAATCAGCTCCATAGCACAGCGGGTAGGGCGTTTGCCTTGCACGTGGCCGACCTGGGTTCGATTCCTCCGTCCCTCTCAGAGAGCCCGGCAAGCTACCGAGAGTATCCTGCCTGCACAGCAGAGCCTGGTAAGCTCCTGGTGGCATATTCGATATGCTAAAAACAGTAACAAAAAATCTTACAATGGAGACGTTACTGGTATCCGCTCGAGCAAATTGATGAACAATGGATGACAGTACTACAGTGCTACTAATCTGTGTCTAATACAAATATTTAGAATTTGTCACAATTTCAGTACAATTTGAAAGGAATTTTGTCAATATTCGATATAGTAGGAGTCTCACTTTTGCAAGGTCCTGTGGTTCTCTGAATGCAATGTCTTCAGTCTCTATGAGAATATAGCCACAGAAGAAACTGAAATTAACTTGAGTCACTTTTACTCTGGAGCTCATTAGAGGTCTGCATGTCATATTCAAGATAAGAGGCCTTGGAAGTGTTAGCAGAATTTCTGTGTTCTCTGGGTAGAATTTTAGGAGTATAGATACTGTCCAAACTCAACAAATAAATAAGAAAGAGAAAAAATAGAAGACTTTTAGGACTCAAGTGAAAGAATCTCACAAACTATATCTAACCAGAAATCCTTAAAGCCACAACCAGGAGGGGAAGTCAGGGGATGCCTTGATTCTGCCACTACTTTCATGCAAGGAGGAAATTTATTTCTTCTCTTCCATTCCCCTCCAGGCCAGTGATTTTGGTTCAGCATCCCTGGTAATATCACTCTTCTGTAGTACCTTGTTTTTGCTTGAATTATTTTTGGCTGGAGTAGTACATGGTGCTTTTTTCCTTTTTTCTTCCAGTGGAGACAGGATATTTATTTTAACAACTTAAGTTGCATTATCAGGGGCCAGAGAAATAGTACAGCAGGTAAGGTGCTTCACTTGTTGTTATTGATTTTGAGCCACACCCTTGGCAGCCTATGTGGTGCCAGGGATTGAACCCTGGTAAGATGCATACATACTCACCTTAGATGCTTGAGAGCAAGTACAGCAGATAATTATCCAGAGTGCTGCCAGGAATGCTTCCCGAGCACAGAACCAGGAGTAAGCCATTAGCACAGCTGAGTGTGGCCCCCAAACAAAGCAAAAAACAAAGTAACAGAAAAATTGGATCACTGGTGTAAAACAAATTAAAAGTGTTAACTTCTATAAAGTTTAATAGAATTTGTATTATCTAAAACTTGATGAAGTCTTCACAACACAAAAACCACAATGTATAAAAGAATAATTGGCAAAGTTAATTTTGTCAGCTATGATTTGCAAGAAAATTTTGCAGCTCAGTATATTTTTTAAAATCCCTAAAATATACAAAGAATAATTCACAGAAATAAACAACAAACCAATGAAAAATTGGTTGAAAACTTCAAGTCATTTCACTGAAGAATATATATACAGGTAGCAAAGAAGCACTTGGAAATGTGTAGAAGATATGTAGAACATGGTATTCTCTTTTCTAGGAGGTGGAAATAGATATGGCTTTGTGGGTAAGACCTTTCCTTAAAATGGACTGGAGCTTATTGTAACAATTTGTTAAAAGTGCAAATCTGTTCAGAACATGAAATAGGAATAATGGCTTAACAGGTATATCAATGAGTATTAAGTCAGACATAGTTGAAAAGAGACTTAACAATACAAGTGGAGAATGGGAAATGCTACAAAGAATCAAAGCTTCTGATAAATTCACCCTAATCAACTGTGAAGATTATCACTAAGAATTTGAAATCAGACAAGGTCAGGCATGTCCAGTGCGGATGGCTGTAGACTATCACTAAGTATAGTGATAGTCTATATTACTATACTTAGTAATAGTAAGTTAGTATTACTTAACTTACTTAATACTAAGTAAATATTAGTAAGCTACACAGGGAAGTCTGCAATGGTGTATGCCATGCAAGGAGAAGCTGCAAAAGATGAGAGAAGACTAAGTATAGAGGATGGGGAAATAAATCCCCTCTTTTTAAATATAAAAGCTAAGATTTAAATTATTATATTGCAAATAATTAACTTTTAGACTCAAGTAGTCCTATCACTTACTTCCTGTTGTCTCAACTTTTGCATCTGAATAATGATAGAAACAATAAGAAAAGCTGATGGATTGTCCAAAGCACCAACACTTCCTGGCACTAGTGCTAGTAAAGTTGGCTTAGTAACTTACCCTCACCCTTCTCACCAGGCCAATTGTTCTAGCAATTTCCACATTGCACAGAATTACAGAATCTTATAACTAATCAATTAGAACTGGACTGAGTGGCAAGGAAAAAAATGAAGAATTCTACAATCGAGGATATTGGACAACCTGATATAACTGGAGTATCAGGAAAGATGGACCCACAAATGTGGCTTTGGCTAGAGACCAAAAGGATGAAGTGGAGTTAGGTTGGTAAAGAGGCTGGGGAGAAAGGGTCAAATACATTGGAGAAACTGAAAAAGAACCAGCGCAAAGATAATAGAGGAATGAGTGGGAAGGATTGAAGAATTATTTCATTGGTGGTTGAGAGCTGTTGAGAGACGTTCAAAGGAAGCATAAGAGGCAAACTTAAGTAACACCTACTAGATCATGCTGTGAGGCATATCAAGGACATTGACAGTACAAATGAGAAGAAATCAATGGATTTCTGTTCCTTAGTTCTTCTCTAGAACACAATTGTCACTGTAGCACTGTTGTTCATAGTTCTTCTATAAGGCTATCTTTGGCTTTGCATGACAATCCAGAAAAAACTAAGGGACCCTCAGCAGGACAAACATGTGGATCAGATTGAAGCTAGTGACCCCTATGGTGATTACTCTAATAGGGGACTGATTTTATTTGTCAATAGTAAAAAACATTATTGACAAACTGCATGTGATCACCTATAGTGACGGGTGCACTAGGGATAGCTTTATAACGCCTGGGCGCTTTGTCTAGAGCTGAGGCTATATACTTAGCCACCTACAGGGAGCATGGCACCCAGTTGCTGGAAACCTAGGGGAATCTCCAGAACCACCTTATTCTGCATCAGTTTTTACTTCCAAAATCTGCCTTAAAAGCCTAGCACCCAGACTTTTTTTTTTATTAGTGAATCACCGTGAGGTACAGTTACAGACTTACAAACTTCCGTGCTTGTGTTTCAGTCATCCAATGGTCGAGTATCCATCCTTCCACCAGTGCCCATTCTCTACCACCAATGGTCCCAGCATCCCTCCCACCATCCCCACCCCACCCCTCTTCCCCCCAACCCACCTCTGTGGCAGGGCATTCCCTTTTGCTCTCTCTCTCCTTTGGGGTGTTATGGTTTGCAATAGAGGTATTAAGTGGCCATCATGTTCAATCTATAGTCTTCTTTCAGGGTGCATCTCCCCTCCCAAGCAGATCCTCCTAGCATCAATTACTTGGTAATCCATTCTCTAACTGAACTGCCTATTCCCCCAGTATGTGAGACCGGCTTATAAATCCTCTCAGTACTTATCTTTAATAATCTTGGGTGTTAGTCTCCCATTCTGTTACTTTATATTCCACAAATGAGTGAATCTTTCTATGTCAGTACCTTTCTTTCTGACTCATTTCACTTAATATGATACTTTCCATGTTGATCCATCTATATACAAATTTCACGACTTCATCTTTTCTAACAGCTGCATAGTATTCCATTGTGTAGATGTACCCCAGTTTCTTTAGACAGTCATCTGTTCTTGGGTACTCTGTTTTTTTCCAGATTCTGGCTATTATAAACAGTGTTGCAATGAACATACAATGCAGATGTCATTTCTACTATACTTTTTTGCATCTCCGGGATATATTCCCAGAAGTGGTATTGCTGGGTCAAATGGGAGCTCAATTTCTAATATTTTCAGAATCATCCATATTGTTTTCCAAAAGGGCTGAACCAGTAGGCATTCCCACCAGCAGTGTAGGAGGGTGCCTTTCTCCCCTCATCCATGCCAACACCAGTTGCTTTTGTTCTTTTGGATATGGGCCAGTCTCTGTGGTTTGAGGTGATATCTCATAGTTATTTTGATCTGCATCTCCCTGATGTTTAGTGGTGAAGAACATTTTTATGTGCCTTTTGGCCATTTGGATTTCTTCTTTGAGAAAGTTTCTGTTCATCTCATGGCCCCATTTTCTGATGGGGTTCGATATTTTCTTTTTGTAGAGTTTAACCAGCTAGCACCCAGACTTTGCCCCCAGTGAGACAGTGCCTGCTGGGCTTAGTCTAGCTTGCCTTGGCACGTTGGGCTTCCTTGTGATTAATTTCTGGAAATTGTTTGAGAACTAGAACAGGGAGGAGATCAAAAGAGAAAGACAAGTTAAATAAATATACTATTTACTTATTTTACCTTCCCTTGGTGGTAGTTGTCATCATTGCAATATCTAGGGGCTACACATGTGGTTGTGGTGCTCACAGACTAATTGTGGCTTCAGCAATCACAAGACAGTGTTGAGAATCTCACTGAGTGACACAGGGCTGTGTTAGGTATTGAACTCAGGTGCACTGTGGGCGCTCTCTCACTGAGCCACGTCTCCTGGCCCAAAGCTAACTTTCTTAAAGAGTCAAGAGGAGGGAGTCATTTCTTTGCAAAAGGATTAATGGAGTGGTGGAAAATGCATTCAATCTTTCTCACTGGGAAGGGACCAGAGTGGAATGCTGACTACAAATTGTACAGGTTTGTGTTTTTCATAAAAATAAACTGCTTAACCTGCTTTAGAGAATGGTTTTGAAGACTGCTTCTTTAGATCTTTCTATCCAATTCACTGTTAACTTTAGGGAATCCTTACCAGAAACCTGTAAATATGCATCTTGGGAATTAAATTAGCTTCCAGCTATCTTAAGCAAATATTCTACAAGGAAAATTGTGTTATCTAACTGGCCAGTTGATTCTTGGCTTTTTTCGGCTCCAAGAAAGAATTTAAATGGGATCCCTCTGTGTTACTCTCACTTCAAATCCTCTGGAGCAGATAAACATTATCATGAAACTGGCCAAGGATGAAATTTAAATAAGTAGTGATTGGAAAGGATGACAGTAAGAGTTTCCAACTCACAAAAACAGACAAATTAGTTTAATTAACTGCAAAATTTGGAAGAAAAAGATATGGGGGAATTATTTATGTTGATGTGTAATGCATGCTTAATATTTTTATAAACAAAGCTATTAGGGCAAAGAAGCCCAACCAAAATAATTACCCCTCAAAAATGCACCACCAAAGAGCAATTTAAAGCTAAGACTGTGTTTTTCTTCTTATTCGTTACTGTCCCTTTATATGATTGATTAGATGATGGCCCTCTCCTCACCAAAACTGGGTATTCCTTTGTTGTTACTGTGCTAGTCTGACTTGTCCAATTTTTCTGTGTACTTCTGGGGCCAGAGCAACAGTGGGTAGCACATTTGTTTTGCACGTGGCTGACCTGTGTCTGATCCCTGTTATCCCATATGATCCCCTGAGCACTCCCAGGAGTAATTCCTGAGTGCAGGGCCAGGAGTAACCCCTGAGCATCACTGGGTGTGGTTCACCCACAAAAAAATTTATTGTTCTGTGTATTTATATGTGTATGTAGGGAGGGTTATAGTGGTCACTCATGTGGTTGAATAATTATTTAAATAGAACAATACACGTTCACATATATGTTATCATGTATGATATAAGGAGGGTTCATTGAGATTTTTTGTGAGAATGTACAGTTGATGGAACAGAGAATATCTTTCTGGAAGAAAAGCTGTGAAGAAATGAGTCAAGGTCCTATTATCACCTTTCTATATTTGTTTCTTTTGCTTTGGGGCCACAACGACAGTGCTCAGGGCTTATTTCTGGCTCTGGGGACCATGTGTGATGCTGGAGGTCTAACCCCAAGTTGGCTACAAGCAAGGCAAGCACCCTACCACTGTATAATCTCTCTTAACCCTCCTTAAAAAAATCTATAACGAGGTCAAGACTGAAAAGAGTGAGCCATTGTTTTTCACATATGGATTCTTAAATTTCCTAAGCTCTGGTTCTTACAGTCTTTATTTCCTCCCACCTTCTCTTGCTCTCTTCCATTCTCACCTTTACTCCTTTATTCTTACTACTCACCTTTCCTTTTCCCTTTATTTCTTTTCATTCATTCAATAATTACAGCTGAGAATTTATGATGCTTCAAAATTTTTTCCTAAGGCTGGAGAAAATTAATGGTAAATAAGATAGACAAGGTTCTTGCCTTCTTGGTTCTTACACACCAGGAAAACAGAAAGTTACTAACTAAAGAACTAATTGCAACAGCTGACAATAATGAAAAACACTAGGTCAGGAAAAAGAGAGAGTGTGGCGAAAAACCTCTAAATGGAAGTTAGTGAGCTCTGCTTGAATGTTTGGCCGAAACTTCATTAAACAGGTGATGCTCCAGCTGCTGTTTGAAGGAAGGTCAAGAAAGAACTAGCCAAGTGAATCTCTGGAGAGAACAAAGTCCAACAAAGAAAGAGTCAGAACAAAACTGTCATGGGGAAAAGCTTCAAGACAGAAAAACCAGTGATGGTAGGAAAAGAGAAAGACAGAAGGAGAAAATGCGTATGTTAAGTTTAGAAACAAGATTACAGTCCTTAGCTGTATAGCCAGGAGATGAGATTTTATTCCAGATTTGTAAGAAAGACTTGAGAGAGTTTCAGATTTGAGGTTAAGAGGAGTAGCTTGGTTACTATACAGAGAATATTACAGAGAAGAATGAATGTTAGAAAGCCAGTTCAGTGTCTGGCTCTTGTATTTATTAGATGATTAGAATTGTAACAGCTTATAAGAATAGGATTTATGGTTAACATTATTAACACAAAGTAAATTCAAAACAATTTTCTTGTCCCTTAAGTATTTCCCAGACTCTTTCTATTTTTTTTTTTTAATGGGAGGTAGGACTGGAGCGATAGCACAGCGGGTAGGGCATTTGCCTTGCATGCAGCCAACCTCGATTCAATTCCTCCGTCCCTCTCAGAGAGCCGGCAAGCTACCGAGAGTGTCCCACCTGCATGGCAGAGCCTGGCAAGCTACCTGTGGTGTATTCAATATGCCAAAAACAGTAACAAAAAGTCTCACAATGGAGACGTTACTAGTGCCTGCTCTAGCAAATATATGAACAATGGGACAACAGTGCTACAGTGCAATGAATGGGGGAGGGGTGAGAATTTTGAGCCACACCCAATAGTGTTCAATGATACTCTTAAGTAGATGCTCACCTGTCACTTTTGACAGTGCCCTGGGAGACCATGTGCTGCCATGAATTGAAGTAAGTGCCTCATTCATGTAAGGCAAATGTTCTACTTCTGAGCCATATCCCTATCTCTTTATATCTTTCAGTATGTTAGGCTGAGCAGACTGACTTAATCGGTCCTAGTTCTCTTGTTTACCAGATGGCTGCCCCAGTCCCAGGCATGCTGTGGAGATACAGTGTCTGAACAATGAAGAACTATTTTCTATTGATTTTGCTTTTATTGGAAAATAAAAATCTTTCCAAATTTCCCATTCTCAGGACCAAGATTGAGTCACGTGTCAAGGGGGAGTAGAATTACCATTTCTCTGTTCATGGTGGTTTATTCTTTTTCATGGATTTGTGGGAGAGTGTACATCTCAACAAAATCAGGACTTACCAAAGAGAGGAGGCAGCTAGTGGTTGTTTGCCATAGTTGATTTAATTATTTTGACAAATATGGATAATTTGAAACAAGATGTTTAAAGTTCTTCCCAACCCACATTGTTGTTTATTCCAAGCTTTGAGGAAAGGGCAGATGTTGTGTAACGAACTTATTTTGTGTTTATTACAGTTAGGCTCAAATTTGAAAACTAGCAGACACTTGGCTTTGTTATAATGGGGCAGGAGATAAATCTGGGTGGCATGCTTGCTGTTTGTAAACTAGACCTTCTGAGATTGCGGAGGTCTAGACTCTCATTTTTGTCACCTGCATCTTGCTCATAATTGTGTTCATCTTCATTTTCAGATGTCTATATCCTGATAACTCCTTTTTCAAGATCGTCTGACATTTCCCCCCCTGATTTCCTCACATGGAATTACATTGGTCTAGGTTCTGGCATAGGAATCTCACCATGAAACATTGATTTGTGTCTTTTGTCTGCATAGCTGTGTCAATTCTCCTCCATTTCTTTGTTCACCCTGAATTTTGCTGGAAGAAAGTTATTTCCTGGGGCTATCCCCCTAAGCAATTCTGTTTCAGGAATTCCTTAAAAGGTTTCATTCTGGATTTCTTTTCAAAGTCAGATAAGTTTTTCTACCCTCTGGTTATATCATAGTCCTTCATAACTGAGACTTGATAGTCCAGTGTTACTGAAGTTAAATCTTACTAATTGTTGTCATTTATCACTAGAGTTCCTGACTGAATATATTTGCCTTGTATAGATTGCATTCTACATGGGAATAGAAAGGTAACTATAGATAACTAAGACTTAAAAGGGGAGATGGATTATCCCAGCTAATCAGCTGAATCAGGGACAGAGCTAAGCAGGATTTTCTTGATTGTCAGCTTAGTGGTCTTTCCACTCTCTTGAAGTCAGTGATTTTTCTTTCCTTATCGAGCCTGGTTCATGGTGGAAAACAATTCAAGTCAGTGTCACCAGGCTTTCCCGAGAGACACAGGCACTAGCAAAATCCACTCTTGTACACAGCTTCTGCAACTCCAGTCATGATTTTATTGCATCTTGAACCAGAAGTGCCTTTCTCTTGGACACTGGATCTGATGTCACAGTACAAATCAGATAAGGAGTCTCCCAACAGAAGAGGTTCAAGAAGTCCCCAAACCCTTTTCCGTTTTCCTCTTTCTGTTTGGAATGAAGTTGTACCATCCCTAAGGGAAGCAAAGTCCAAGTGGCCTCAGAGAGGGAGAGGGGAAGGTCTCTCCTCACTCCCTCTGCTCTTACTCTCTTTCCCTTCCCTCTTAGAAAGGAACCTGGTTAGTACTGTTAACGCAAAAGCAGATTTTCCTGTGCTGGTGGGTTCTTGAGAATTGTATGAAAAATTTCATACAAAACTCGGAGGATTGAAAGTTTATTGCACAGAAAGGGTAAATGGTTCCAGGCCCCTCCCCAGACCTCTAAGGCCTCTCCTTTGCCCGTTAATGATGACCAGGTCCTGTCCCCGATGCTGCTTGGTCCTGTGAAGGATTTCCCTGTCCTGCCCCAGGCTATCTACTCACCTCCCATGAATCATGGCCTGGTCCCGTCCCTGCGCTGCTCTCTCCCGTGTGTGCTTTCCCAGGCTCTGGCCACAGCCCCGTGTGCTTGGGCATGATCCCTGTGCTCCATACCGTGTCTGGAACCCCAGCATACCCAGCTGTTCCCGTCCTCTAGTCTGGGTTTTCCTACTCTCTGACCATGGCCACTGGTGAGAGTCCAGTGCTCAGGACCTTGCCACTACCTGGGTGTCCGAGCCCTGCCTGTACCTGCCCCCGTCCGGCCTACCTGTACTTGGCCCTATTTCTGCGTGCACTGCCCTACCTGATCCGGAGGCAGAAGAGACTCCAGAGTGCACAGAGTGCAAGTGCTGAGATGGGGAGGGGGAGAGGAAGAGGAGACTTTTATCTGCTGCCAACTCCCAATTCCAGCTATCCCATTCTGCATTCTGATTGGCTGCCTGTTCTATGAGCAGAGATTTAAAGTGACCTGGGCTCTACACCTTAGATCCTGTTGTCTGAGTACCAGCTTTATAGATGTGCACACAGACCCAAGAAAGGTGATGGTGGGGTGGGAGATGCTAGGATAAACTTCTATCATTTTCTCAGAGTATTACATTCATTAGAATATTGGGGGGAAAACACTTCTTTCAATATTAAAGAAAAATAAAACCACGTGTAAGATTAAAGAATACATTTGTGAAATATATCAAATTCATTAGCAAAATTAAAGACTTAAATTAAGTATCTCCTTTGGGTTCTGCCCATTTACCTTGGTGATGCATGATTTCATTCTTCTGAAGGATACGAGGGGTTTGTTGGCAGAAATCCTGCATGGACAGCTAATTAATAGTCCAGGGGTAAAGTATTTCTTTGCATGCAATCAATCAGGTTCGGTCCCTGGCACCACATGGTCCTCCAAGCATTCTTGGATGCAACCTTGAAGATTTCTGAGCACTGCAGGGGTGACCCAAGCAATCTCCAGGGCAACGCAGTCTCTGAGCAGCAGTGCAGCATCCTTGGGTCCTCACACAGAACCAGTGTCCTGTTAGCTGAGAATTGCCACAAGACCTCCTGAGTACCACTTGCAGGGCCCTACAACAAAGACAGAAAACCAACAGCAAAAGAAAACTTGCATAGACATTGGCTTGTTAAAATGTGTACAGATGCCAGAGTAGAGAAACCTGGATTCAAAAATGTTCTTGCACCTCTCATTCTCTTCTGTGTCTTTGGGAAAAAGTTGCAGCTTCTGGGACTCATCCCTTTCTCCACTCTAAAATAAAACAAATTTTAAAAAATTTAAAAAAACAAATACAACTAAACCCCTCATAGAATTGCAGCAGGTTTCAGGAAATGAGGAGGAGGAACAGCTGGCTCACAGTTGGTCTATTCTAAATGTTACTTTCTCCTCTGGTTACATGTGACCTAAGATCGGACTCCAGGAAACACTCTTATTTATTGATCTTTTGTTTTCTGAGATCCCAGCTGTAAATACATCCATTTTTTTTATTCCTCTAGTCCGATCTTTCAGTCACATTGAAAAATCCATTGCTGGGCCAGGGTAACAGTGTAAGTGGTAGAGCATGGCCCAGCATGCACAAGGTCCAGAGGTTGACCTCTCATTTCACATGCCTGCCTCCCCCTGAACCCCCACATCCATTCCATGGATAAATCTGGTTGCCCCTGAGCAACTCCAACCTGAGTGTCTCTGTATCACTGGGTCCTGGAGGTTTGCTAGTGACGGACCTGATTTTAAGAACTGCAGTAAAATATGAATTACGTGAAATTTACATTCTAGCCCATTTAAAGGACACCACTCCATGGCTATTAGTACTTCATAGCAGTGGACACCCATCCCCTCTATCTAGTTCCACAACTTTTCTCCAAAAGTTTATTCTTTTGTTTCAAACATTCTCCAAAAGAATGTCCAAGAAATCTCCAACTCTTAAGTCTCCACTCTCCATTCTCTCTTCCCTCCCAGTTCCCAGCAATCAGTGACTTTGTATTCCTATGGCTTTGCTCACTGTAGACATCTATTATAGATAGAATCCTCATATGTGGCCTTTTGTGTCACACTATTGTTTTCCTTGATCAAAAGGGACTAAGGAGATGTCAGGGAAATGGAAGCACGTGCCTTAGGGACTGCCAAGGGCAAAAGCAAACATTGTACTCTGTAACAGAGTAAATGTTGTACTTTGTACAGAGCGAAAATTTTTTACTCTGTAGTTCCAGGTCTCCAGTCTTAACCTGGCCAACCACATGGCCTATGGCAGCTGTGCCAGGCAGAGGAACCTCAAGAGTGAGGCCAAGGGAACTGTCAGATCCAAGGTCAGCTCAGGCAGCAGGTGCTTGGGAAGCAATTTTTCAAGCTCACTGAGTCCAGCTGGTACTATGTGCTGTTTATCCTTGTATGGCACATCGCAGTCTCATTATCAGAGCTGCGCTTGGCCAAACACACACAGTCAAGGCAAACCAACCAGCCTGGCCCTGGCCTTTGGAAAGGCTGAAAGGCTGCTCATGTGTGCAGCCAGGGAGCTGCATGGGCAATTAAATCACTCCCAAGGAAAATCTTGTTTGAGCACTAAAGGTCACGGCTATGATTTGTCTGTGATTCTTTGTCAATACGTTTTTCTAACCAAGTACCACATAAAGAGTCCATTATATGTGCTCCGGAGCTGCCTGCATGCCCAGGATTGGGAACAGAAAAATCTGTGGGCAGGCCCTGTTAAATGCACCATTTACCACAGCACAATGCTCTCCATCCTCAAGTCTGCCTTTTGTTTACTCAGGTCCCAATTCATGTGTGTGTGTGTTTGTGTGTGTGTGTGTGTGTGTGTTTGTGTTTGTGTGTGTGTGTGTGGTGGTGGTGGCGGTGGTGGTGGTGGTGGTGGTGGTGGTGGTGGTGGTGGTGGTGGTTGGGTGTGTTGGGGGAGGGGAAGGCAGTGGTTGAGAATTAGTGTAACCAGAAGTATACAGTCTCATAAAAGTTTTAAACTAGTTTTATAAGATAATCATATATGGCTGCACAGCAAACACTGGAAAGGGCCCTCACAAAGTGAGAAGTTGGGAGAATGGAGCCATGAATTGTGCTTATATTTTGCTTCAAAGATTCCAATTTGCTAACAGTAAATCATGGACTTAGACCCAGGAATTTCTGCTTTTCCCTGAGTCTTTGTCTGTCCTTTCTCACAGGGTACTAGTGAAGCCACTGTATAAACCTCAGACTGGAGAGTTGGGGCCATTTTTCACAGGTCCCTTTTATAAGCTGGTTTTAGATAACAGTTCAGATGATCAGTCTGGGAGCACACTTGCCTGCAAATCACACACCCTCAACTACAAAAACTCCAACTCCCTAGTAATAAAGGGGAATCCCCAGTTTCTTCAGACCAGCCCAGGTATAGCAGCACCTCCCCGGGTGGAGATTCAATCCCTAGCTCTTTTAAAAAGCTCCAAACAGATAGGAGATTCGTTTGTCTTCAAAGGGAAGTAAGGCCCTTTAGGTTGGGCAGTTTCATAGTAGCATGAAAGACCTATGAGATGCCTAGTCCCCTTTGACTTTCTGTTCTCTTACCACATATTTCTTGTATTAGCTATTTGCTGGTCCTGTGTTTGTGTTGCATGTAGTTCAAAAAGTCGAACTAGGAAATTTTCATTTCTCTCTTACACAGAATCTGGGGGCCAGCAGTCTAGTTTGAGGGTTCCTCATTGCCATCACAGACCGGCACCTTTCTAGGTGCTATTTCTAGGGTGGGGTCTCAGGCTTGGATGGCCTCAGCCTTAGATCCAGTCAACACAACTATGAAGAGAAAAGGGTAAACTCTCACCTTGTTATATGTGTACTCCCCACCACCCCCTTGGACTCAGAAAAATTAGACTGAAAGCCAATTGCTGGGACCAAGCTAAAATAAATTAGTGGTCCTTTGGATTAATTCTAAAATCTCTGTAAAAGAACAACCCCATGATTTGGAAGTAGCAGGTTTGGTTCAGATTTAGTTTGGTCATGAGTGTGAATTTTGACTTAAAATTTCTCATGTATGTAAAGAGGAGTTAGATTCTCTAGAAACCAGATCATGAGACCCAGATCTTTTAGGTCAAGTACATGGCTAGTTTCAGGACAAACCAAAATGGCAGGATAGGTGTCCACAGAGAAGAGTTTGGAAAATGAATGATTAGTGAGATCTAGAAATTGGAGAAAAGAAGCTGAGTTCTGGCAAGGTAAGGCCAAAAGCCAGTGGGGTTGGAGATGGTAGTCTGCAGAAGAAATGGGAAGCAGAAGTTTAGAAATTGAAGTAACCAGAAATCAAATTACCTGTCAGTCAAAGGAACTTCAAAAGATTTCACTCAGTGTAGGTAGCTCATCTGCCCAGCATTGCTCACATGTCTGAAATTTCTGGACTTGGGAGAAGTCCTTGAAGGAATGTATAAATATGGTGCATGAGCTCTGAAACTGTGAACTATCAGAGACTCTAAGTTAAATGAAAAGGTGACAGTTGTTTTGAATAAATATAAGCTGGCTTCCAGGGGGTCACCTGGAGATATTCAGGGAACCGGATGGTGCTGAGGTTGGAGTGCAGGGCTCCCACATATAAAGACTGAACTCTCATCTTTTGTATTATCCTCCCAGTCCCTTCTTATCTCATCCTACCTGATTCTGGGTTAGGCCTCAGGCTTCATTAGATCTGAACTAGGAAGGACAATTCAGAGTATTCAAAGGAAACAAGATCTCTGTCAGGCAGAGACAAATGAGTTAGTCTAAAGCAAAGGATCAAGGAGACTATCTGAGAGTAATTATGCTCATCTGCTTTAAAGAGGATGAGCTTTATCTAGTGTTTCTCTCTGGTTCAGAGAAAAGGAAAGATGGGAGGTAATGAGGGAAGGCAAAGAAACCCGAAGAACAACCTAAGTATTGTAATTAAAAATAAAATTCTATGCAGGCGGACATTCTTCTTCTTTTAAGAAGTAACTTGTTCTTATAGAAAGTCAGTCTATCTTTGGATGATTTTCTTTTCCAGATTGGCAGATGAGGGGGTTGGAGTGATAGCACAGTGGGTAGGGCATTTGCCTTGCACACGGTCGACCCGGGTTCGAATCCCAGCATCCCATAGGGTCCCCTGAGCACCACCAGGAGTAATTCCTGAGTGCAGAGCAGGAGTAACTCCTGTGCATCGCCAGGGTGTGACCCAAAAAGCAAAACAAAAACAAAAACAGATTGGCAGATGATTTTATACTTTGAAGTTACAAAGAATTTGTATGGAATTGTCAAATAAACAAGTAGAGTCAAGAAGATGTTTCCAAATAATTTCTTTCACTCTCTATGGGTTAAAATTTTAAAACTCTAGAAATCTCTCTATCTGCCTTCTCAGTAATGACTTTGCATGTGATATGCACTGGTTCTTGATACTCCTGTTTTTGACTTGATTGATGCCACATGCAACAGAGGCAGGAGCAGCAGGATAAAACAGAAGGTTGTATTTCCTGCAAGAAACAAACCCAAACCTCTCTAGTAATAGACTTTTATCCCATGATAGGGGGAGATAGGAAAAGAGGGTTTCTGAAGGGATCCTGGTTCAATGAACCCTGCTGAGCTAAACTGCAGTTTGCTGGGCCTGAGGGAATTTTCTGGTATGATGAGAAAAACTGAGGGTAGTGTTGTGTTTCCAAAAAAAAAAAAAAAGAAAGAAAGGGCATTTTTATTTGCTTCTCCCTTGTATGTTTTGTGACTCTATCAAAAAATAGAATCAGGATGTGCTCTGGCAGTTAGACATTTCTATATTTCCAGGTAGACTCAAGAATTTATGAGAGCCTATTTTTTTTTAAAACAATAAAGTTTCATTTTTTTACATGTTAGGAAAAACTACCTTTTGGATAAGACAAACAGCAAATGAGCCAAAAGAACCTCGAGAAATATTATTGTGATAGTTTGCAATTATATCTGGAAGGTTAAATGATCTAATGCTCATAATCTAAATGCTAATGGTGCATGTCTGTCTGAGTAGTTTCCTTTGTGGAAAGGTGACAGTATCTGAAGAGGGAAGTCTCTGGGATGGGGTGTGGGGTTGTGTAAACAAAACTTCTGGATAAAGGGATATAAAGAAAACCCTGATCTGCAGGAATTTGACTCATGTAAGGCAAGGCATAGCTTCCATTACCAAAAGGATCAGCGGTTTAGATTAAAATGTAAAAATAAAGACATATACATTTCTTTACTCATCTTAACTCACTGTATCACTGTCGTCCCGTTGCTCATCAGTTTGCTTGAGCGGGTGCCAGTAACATCTCCACTCGTCCTTGTCATGTTCAGGGTCAGGGGAATGAGGCCCATTATTGTTACTGTTTTGGGCATATCAAATACACCAAGGAAGGGTAGCCTTCCAGGCATGCCCTGAGAAATTCTGCATTGCTCTCTTTTGAGAGCTTTGTTTTATAATCTCTGTATCTTGGCCATTGATGAGATTACATGGTGCTGGGGGCAGTTTGTGGGTGTGGCTGCCAAGATACTGGAAAACTGGGGATCTGGGTGGAGGAGACCGAGTCCCGATATGAGCAGGCTTGGAGATCTCAGCCACGGGTTCCACATACCTGGGTTCCTCTGTCAGTTCCTTCATGCATGAGGCTCATTCGAACGTGTGGAGAGGGACTTGAGCATGGCTGTGGCTGAGTTCCAGAGGTTTTCAGCAGCCGGGGCTCTGCTTGGGGTCAGGAGGGAAACTCAACCTGACCCCTCCAAGGGGGCCCCAGTGAAGACAGACTGGTTCCAGGGCAGGAGATTCTGTTCATCTTAATTAATAGACAAAAACCTTTGCATTTCTTCTACAAAATAAAGTAAGAAACAAAAGTGTGGTGTCTCCATATTTATTGGCAAGGAACCCCAGTTATTCATAGGGCTGCTCAAACACCACATGTGTTTGGCCATGTGGGCACAAGCAGCACATGGGCTCAGGCAGCATAGGTGCATGCTTCCTTTGTTCAAGGTGGCTTTTATAGGGTCTTCCCAAGCTGCCCCATGTGGGGCTTCTAGCTAGGTAAGACTCTGTTGCTAAGGTGGTTGCCAAGGGGATAGAGTTGGGAGTGGTTGATGATCTTCTTTGAAATTCCTTTCCAGGTCTTTGTTTGTAGGATAACATAGCCTCAGGTAGTTTAGGTTTATTGGGAACTTTCTTCTGTGTTTATTTATAACTTCTTTCTTTGTGTGCTGTTGACTTGTAAATATTGTTTTTCTCTTCTCCTTGAGTCCTTTGCATAGTTAATTCAGAGTCATGTCCTTTTGTATGGGCACAGGAAGACTGTAGTAAATGCTATGCTTTTGTAACCTGGGAGTCATTTGATTCTACATGTTATTTTCCTCCTGGGCATGTTCTCTCTCAGACCTAAGCCTTGGCTGCCCTTACTTCCTAGCATCCCCAAAGGCAGGGTCCCAATGAGGGACTGGATGGAACCAGGGCAATTGGTGAGTTATGTGCTACCTTGGCATCGACATGGGCCTGGCCAAAGTACCTAATGCTTAACTATAAGTTAAGAGGTTGGTCATGGACAAATGCTGTCATGATCCAAAAAGTAATAACTAGATTCGGAGCCTGCTAGGGTTAGGAATGATTAATCTGGCCTGAGCGCTGTAGTCTGAGTTTGTGGCAAGATGTTGCCAGGAGAGCTACACTACAAGCCTCTTACTGTGTCCATACAAAAATAGCTAGTATTAAGATGTTGATGGAGTTTTTGGACTGAGGGAAGGAGAAAAACACCTTAAGAGGTATTTTGCCTGCTGGCAGTCAGGAAGGGCTTTAGAATGCCCCTAGGTGGTGTTTCCTTTGAACTTGGTGGCCCTTGGAAGGGCTCTTATGTTGATTTTGCTACCAGACTGTGTAGCCTAGAGGGCAAGGTGGAAAGAGACAAGTAGGGGGAGAGACTAGTGAAGAGGAGGAGAATCCAGAGAGTGGAGATGGAGGAGTGAGGAGCTAGAGAGGAAGAGTGCAGGGGGAGAGAGAAGAGAAAGGAGAAATGGGGAGCTCAGAGAGACTGGAACAGGCACGTGGAGAGAATGGAATAAATGACAACTGATCAATCAACCGGCTTGGCCCTCGTTTGTTTCCTCTTCCGTCTGCCCCACGGCCCAGGCCGCTCCAGCTGGGTGAGCAGCCTGGGACTGATCCCCTGAACCTGGGGGTGGACGACAGGGAGAGCTGCTGGGGATCTTTCTCTGGTCTCCTCTGCCAGAAGTATTTTACATTTGTTTCTGATGGAGCTTCTTTTGGTGTTGTTGTTGTTGGTGGTGGGGGGGTTGTTGTGGAGTTCCCAGTCTTCTCTGGGTCTACTGGCACCAGTGAAGTCATATAAGGCCTTAGTTTCTGTGTCTGCAAGGAGGACATTCTGCAGTCTTTTTGCTACAGGCTTCTCCAGGAGTTCCTTTCAAGAGCATCTTGAGAGCTTCTCAAAGGATGACATGGTCTTGACTGTCTGAACTAATTGCAGTAAACTCTCTTTTATAAAGACTCTCTAGTTGAGTTGATCTCTCTGGGATGAAATCAGCTCTATTTACTTCATTCAGAAACCAGACTTTGAGAGAGTGTGCATCAATCTATTGCTGTGAACCCACGAAGGACTTATATGTATATGCATAAATTTTTAAAACTAATTGCTTCTGAGATCTAGGGCTTCTGGAGGTCAGGATAGAGTGCCAGACTTAACCTTTGATAACCTAAGGTTTTCATGGTATCACTTTAGTTAGCACTCAATAATTATTAGTTGAATGAGTTTGCATATAGAAATAGCTCTCCCACCTCCTACTATGTTTTTTTTTAAGTCTGGAAATTGCCTTTAACAATGAAACATAAATATTTCTGTAACTTTAGCTATGTACCTGTAATTTCATGAACTAAGAGTATATGAAACTAGAAGTACCCAAAATACATCTGAAGATTATCTTGATTCAGTAGTAGAATTTGAAGAGTTTATTCCTTCTGGTTGTAAAATATGTAATTGTTTAAAAGGCATGCCCACTGAGGCAAGCAGGAAGATAGGAAGACAACCCCCTACCCCCATCCCCGCCATTCCCTTCTAATTCCCCAACCTCCCCCCCTGCCCAGGCAATGGAATTCCTGGGAAATAATAAAACCAACTAGACCTAAGACTGTCAGGACCCACTTTGTGGACACAGAAATTAAGGCCTGATTAAAGGCTTCACCTGAGACCAGCATGGACCCAAAGACGATTTGGACACCCCCTCCAAGAGAAGCTCAGCAGAAACAAAGGCTTGGAAAGGAATTTCAAAGAAGATCATCAATTGCTCCCAATTCTATCCCTTTGAAAATCACCCTAACAATGGACTCTTACCTAGGTAAAAAGCCCCACGTGGGGAAGCTTGGGAGAAACCCTATGAAAGCCAACTTGAACAAAGGAAGTGTGCGCATATGCTGCCTGAGCCCATGTACTGCCTGTCTCCAGGCATTGTGGCCAAGCACGTGTGGTAGTTGAGGACATGTGTTGCCTGCACCTCCCGTTTGAGATGTGTACTTTCACACTTTCATTATCTAATGCTGAGATGTGCACTGTGGCTTCTTTCACCTTTGGAGAAGGCCACATTCTCTCTTGAGGTCGTTACTCTATCTGTCTTTCTCTCCCCTCCTCCTCTTCCTCAAAAACCTCCAAATAAAATCTGTTTCACCTCACTGTTGTCTCCTGCTAAAATTCTTTTCTGTGAGAAAAGAGAAGGACCCAAAAGGCCTGGGTAAGGCCTAGGACTGATTTTATTTTCCTGCAAAGAGCAATTCCTCCCTCCAGCCTGAGTTCAAAGCTTTCCAAGAAATTTGGTAGTGGGGATTAATTCTGTGCCATGTAGAACAAATGTACATCAGATGTGGCTTGATGGTGCTGGCAGAACTTAAAGTCACAATACAGGGGCTCATTGTAGAGTTTATCAGTGCTAGACTTCCCAGCTGGTACCAGGATGGCAGAGGAGGACCAGGAAGAAGCTGGATTCTCTTTTCGAGATTGCTGCCTCTCTCCTCTCTGCTTTACGTACATCAACCCAGGGCCCCCTGGCATCACAAACATCTTGTTTTTATTTTTATTTCTGGTTTGAGGCCAAATGTATTAATGCTCAGGGGTTACTCAGGCCCTGGGATGCAAAGCATATACTCAATATATATTTTTCATTACTCTACACTGCCTTTTCAGCTCAGTCATCTCTTGTGAGGTTTCTGTTGGCAACACAGATTTTGGATGCAAAGTTAAGTTAATTAAAATGTTCTAAAACTTGCTACTAGCCTGAGTGTTTTTCCATTGTTCTAAAAATCATGCAACAAATCATTACAGAAAATATGCCTATATTTCAGATATTAATAGCATATTTCAGATGTTAATAACACACATATTGCAAAACAGAACCACTACTGTTGATAACAGTGTGTTCAAAATTTGCTATACATGCTAAACTTTTCATTTACACCCAACATAAAAACAGTGGAAAAATTCAGTGAGTGAAGATATTAGCAGCATTTTCAATTCCTGTGTTTGTTCTATCTGTAGTATTAAGGCAAATATGAAACTTTTCTTCTATAACTATGCAGTATTTAACAATGAAATGCTTGGCAAAATAGCAAACCAAATGTGTGTTGTACAGTACATTTGAAAATTTGACTTTTTATAGCCTTAGCATTGTTGGGCTCTCTGTAATGCTTCTAAATCCTTTTGCTTTATGGTTTTCATACATCTAAAAAGATAAGTGTATGTAAAATTGGATATTTTCCAAGCAACATGACTTTCACTTGTAGTTCCTGAAGAGCTCAGCTATATGCAGTAATGTATTTATGTTTTAGAATGCTGACTACAGAATAAAGTGCTACACATAAATATACAATACCTTCACCAAATTCCCTAAAATATTTGGATATGTGGTTATGACTTCTATATAATTTATTGTGTTCTGTCAAATCATACCCCAAATTCCCACTTTGTATTTAAGACATTTGGAAATATATCTTATTTCTACCACTAGAATATGGATTTCTGGAGGGCAGTATCTGTAACAGTTGGATTCTGTTTAGCTACTAGAACCAAAAAGTTTACTGAGAAACAGAAACAAAGAAGGGTAGAATTATTTTACGGAGAGAATCCTGTGGCAACCCGATAAGGTCACTGCATTGGTGCTTAAGGATATCAGAGGCTAGGGTTGTGGCTCACTGGTAGATCACTTGATTTGCATGTTACTTTACTTACATGTGACTTGACTTGCATGTGTGAGGCCCTGTGTTTGATCCTTGGCACAAGAGGTTTTTTTTAATAGAAAATTAATAATATTATGCAACAATTTTGTTGTATATCTTTTGACCTTTTCCCCATACTTATCGATGAGCAATGGGATGACAGTAATACAGTGACAGTGATTGTCTCCTGGTTGAAAAATGGCTACTGTCTCTCCAATCAGCAAATCAATAGGAAAAGCAGGAAAGAAGGGTGGCAGCTGCTCTGTCTCCTTTGATTTTCAAAGATAGGCTGGTAGATTTTCAGTTTGTTTGTTTGTTTGTTTTTTGCTTTTTGGGTCACACCCAGCAATGCACAGGGATTACTCCTGGCTCTGCATTCAGGAATTACCCCTGGCGGTGCTTGAGGGACCATATGGGATGCTGGGATTCGAACCCGGGTTGGTTGCGTGCAAGGCAAATGCCCTACCCGCTGTGCTATCACTCCAGCCCCTGGTAGATTTTCAATAAACTGTTTCCTTGGTCATAACCATGACCTGATCACTGTTGATTTTCAACAAAGTCAGGTAAAGGGGTACTTCATTCTTCAAAATTTTATGAAGGATAGAAACAAGGCAGAAAATTGTTGGGAGATTCCATGGAGTCAAATAGCAAATAGCCTGCAGTGCTTGTTTCAGAGTTTATTTTCATTTTTCTGAATCTCCTATAGTCCTAACACAGTGTCTTTAATAGTATATTTACTTTGAATAGATAAAAACCCTTCAATATAATCCAACTTATAAATGATTTCTTTGCCTTGTTGATGTATGCTTTTAATAGAGAAGAACCTATGTGATTACCACTAATGTATTAGTATGCACTTTACATAGTTTGAATCACTTAACCCTCAGAACAGTCCCCATTTTACAGATAAAGCAAGCTGAATTTTCTGTGAATTAAGAGGGCTAGGGTCAGAGCTAATGAGTTAAAAATACCATTTTCAAACTTAGTGCTGTCTAATTTGAGAACCCAGACTATTCCTATTATACCACCTTAACTATTGAATGATTCAAATCATTCAGATATGAAGATCATTCTAGTAGACTGAGATACTCTTGATGTCCCTTATTATTGTGAGAGGGGAAGTCTGATTCATTACTTTTTATAATATTTATTTTTACCATAGACAGTGAAATCATTTTCAAGTATTGTTCACTGTAATTGTTTTTGAAAAAGTATGTCTGAAGTTATATGTGGGATGTAGGGTAGGGTTAAGTTAGAAAGTAAGGTTTTTGCTACATCTCAGGAAAAAGGCATAAATAATCTTGGATTGACTTTCTTGAAGAAGAGTCATTTTAAGGTATCTCACAGTTATGCAAACAGAAGGTGAGTACTCTTTGCCCAAGAGAGCATCCTTACCTTTTCTGAGATTTAGAACTGATTGTAGAACTGATCACTGCATAGAGTTTACCTGAGCCCAGAGTTTTCAGGGAAGGTGTAAACTAAGCCTTGCTTCTTAAGACTTAAGTTAAGGAAACTTACTAGTAGATTGGTATGTAGCTGTACATTTTAATACAACTTGCTTTTTATCACAGCACCCTTATGTGTCCTGAAGATATCACAAATGAGATATCTAGACTCAGAGAGAGCTCTGCTGTTTACTTCTTTCCTTCTTCCTCTCCCTCCCTCCCTATTTTTTTCTTTCTAGCTGCTAATATTCCATTACTAGATGTGCCAAGCTCAGCTTAACTGATCTTTTCTATATGAGATTTTAGGTTGTTTCCAATATTTTGTTGTTGTACTTCTATTTCAGTGCTTAGTATTGTTTGTGTCTCATAAGTGTATGTGTCTATGTTTGATGTGTGTGTATGTGAGATATGTGTGTGCGTGTGCGTGTGTGGGAAAGAGATAACAAATTATCAAAAATTGATTCCTAGACAACACATGTTCTTCTATGTGAGGGTTATTTACAATAGCCCTAACTTGACTGTGCTTCACAGCACTAAATGAAACAAGAGAGCACCCTGATTTGTTATTAGTTTCAGTTAAATCTAACAAGCTCTGCTATAATGTGTATCAGGACATTCTTGAGTTCCACATATTTTTCTCCTCTTGGCCATTTGAGACTTTCTAATTTTCCTTTATAGCTTGAAGTCTTCAAGTCTTGGATGGCATTATTGTTTTCAGAGTGTATTAAGACATTGGTCTAAGTAGATCTCTTTAGATCTTCCAAAATCCTCACTCTACCAGTCTTTGCAGGAAGAATAGGTGCTTGATTTTAAATACTTCTGTCCCAAAGACCCCCTTCATGTGGCCACTAATGATCTAAAAAAGTATGGACGGACGTAGACATTTTGATAACGGAGGGGAGCTGGACTGGTAGAGCAGCTGATCAGGTAAATGAGGAGCTAAAGTTGAAATTTGTTGTGGTGGATTACTTGCAGATATTTGAGAGTTGAGGGTAATTGAATTTTAATTGTTCAGTCGGAATGCAATACATCCACTGACCTTTTAAAAATTTAATTGAGGAGGCATATTTAAAGTTTAAAATTACTAGATCTAATTTGCTTTGATTGGCCAGTATAAAAAACAGACAGAACCCATCTATAGGAGCACCTAATAGTTCTGCACCATCAATCAAAGTGTGTTTCTCCATTTTATTTTCTGCCTCTACTATTAACTTGTCACTACCAACCTTCTTTTATTCTTTCGCGTGTTATGTGATGGATTAAACTAGTTAGCTGGCCAGATAGATTATACAGGGTACATTAACACTTAGTGTTTTTGATGGAACACTAAGCAAAACTAAAGCCATCCCTTACAGAAGGCAATTAAGCCTGCTGCCTGTGTGTTTTGGACTTCGTGGATCTCACTTTCTTTGAGTGGGCAGATAATAGTTGTGTAATCATCTCAGTGCAAGTGCATTTACTTACTTTCTTAAAAGGCTTTGATTATAGAATAATGGTCAGTGTTGAGTAACCAGTGTCCTTGTATCAGGCCTTTGTTTCCCTTTCCCCTGTGTCTATTTTTGGCAAATTGATGGTGAAACTCCTGAAGCAAATTGACGTTATGAAGCCTTTTAGGTCTAAAGGGGTGAGTGCGTGTGTTGGGGGCGGGGGGGCTGGTGGGGGGCGGGGGTTGTTCTATGGGTTTATGTGCAAAATGTTCCAAGTTTTCTCCAACTTCAGTGTTCAGCTGACTCAAGTTCCTTATGTTTTGTTATATGTGACCAGGGTCAAACTTACCTGGTACCAGTCAGATACCCTAAAGTCTGCCCTGAGGTCTGGGGCCTGGCTATTCTTGTGCCCAAAATGAACCCCCTAGATACATAAAGCTCATGCTACTGTGATTGTGATGCTTGTACTTACTTACTCTTAACAGGTTTGAGTTGATAAAACTCCATGGAAATGCCATCAACCTTCCAGAAGCTCTTCCATGGGGAGGACAGAGAACGTCATTCCATGACTGGCGCCCTGCAGCCCAGTCATTGCTCCTGTGGGATTCTAACACCTTTCGTCACCTTGACCCAGGCCTTGGGTCACAGTTGATATCCTGCCTCAGGGCTCTTGTGTGCTTTCCTATTTTCTGGACACCTGAGCTTAGGAAAAACTGGGATAATTGCTGAGGGAGAGGTTGATTCTCTGTGGCTTCATCTCTCCCCCAGTGCTGGGAAAGGTCTGGTGCCCAAAACTTCCTGCTCTTTCACTGAGCACAGTAGGGAGTACTTGAATGAAAGCTCATCTCTAGAAAACTCAGAGGTGGCCTCAGAGGCAAGCAAGGGGCAGGGGCGGTCAGGGGAGTGGAGACAGGCACTTCTCAGCTCAGCACTTCTGCAGCTGCTCAGCTATTACACCATGTTACTTCTTCTAATGGACTGAGGCGATAGCACATCGGGCAGGGTGTCTGCCTTGCACACGGCTGACCTGGGTTCAATTCTTCCATCCCTCTCGGAGAGCCCAGCAAGCTACTGAGAGTAACCCGCATGCACAGAAGAGCCTGGCAAGCTCCTCGTGGCATATTTGATATGCCAAAAACAGTAACAACAAGTCTCACAATGGAGACATTACTTGTGCCTGCTTGAGCAAATCAATGAACAACAGGACAACAGTGCTACAGTGCTACCTCTTCCAATAGTACAACTAAAGGAATAGCAGTAACAATACAAAGTCTGCCTTGGGACCCCAAATGCAGCCTCTCATGAAGATCTTTCAAATCACCTACTTCCCCCACCTCTCACCTCTAACATAATTATCTACTGAGTACTGAAAATGACAGAATCTCATGTTGTTGTTCTTTCTACACACGTGGGCACTTTACCTGTCCCTTTACTAATCCCCTCAACATTAACAAGTTGTCTTTGCTAGCCACTCTCTCATAGTTCATCTAGGTTCTTCGCATCATCCACTCATAATAGTGGTGTGTTATAGGAACTCTTATCACTCTGTGGCAAGATACAAACAACCTTTATAGACCAAATGTCTTTATTATATTATACAGGGTACATTATAATAAAACCACAGCTATTAATATTTTTTGAGTGCTTACTATGTACCAGCCATTGTTAAAACTCTCTGTACCTACAAATACACTGAATCATCATAAAGCCTCATGACCACTGAGGTAGGTATTACTTATCTACCTTTTACATATGAGAAAAATTGGAAACAGAGAAGCTTTTCCAACTACATCCACAGAAACTTTTTAGCCTTCTAGCAATGCGACAAGATACTAAGATATCATTATTCTTAAGTGCTAATAATAAGATAATCAATATTATTCTAAGAGCTCAATGAATTAAACAAATTGACCTGAGAGAGAAGTACGATTCATTCATCTTTCAGAAGGAGAATTAGGTTTTTAATAGGAAAATGGCCTAATGAGCCTATTGTTTGCTGGAAGCGAGGTAACCAGGCATGCCTGGAATTGAAGAAGTTTTTTTAAAAAAGGTGATGTGGTACAGTTTTTTTCCAAGTAAAATAGCAGGAAGTGTGGATTATTCTCAGGCACACAGAAATGGTAGTACCTGGAAGAAAAGAAGGTAGTGGAGGGAGAAAGAGGAAAGATGAGAGGGTGGGCGTGGCACTTAATAAATGGAAATCTAGGTAGTTAGCTTCCAGGAAGGAATGCAGTCAGTGAGCTAGTCATTCCTTGTAAAGAGAATGATCACTGAATTTTTAATCCAGTGAATTTCAATAAATGAATGATCAGTGAATTTTAATAAAAGTTTGCTACTCACACTCCGAGTGCTGCTGTTTGGAGGAGTGAAGGCAAAAGACATGGGCCAGTGATATGGGCAGCAACCAACAGCCAAAGAAATTAAACACACCTGGGTCAGAGCAGAGAGTGAGTCTTAGTCTGGTAGCATCAGAGAAGTAAGTTGAATTTATACATACTGGGAAGTAGGGAGAGTAGATCCCTAAACTCTCCCAAATATGCAAATGGGCAAGGAACTATAAAAGGGCATGGGGAAGAGCGAACACTTGGTGTCTTGAGTGATAAGCAATCAGTTTCTAAATTGAAGCATGAGTCTCCTTTATGAAATCAGTCTCAAATAAGAGAAAGCATGTTTTCAAATGGAACTGAAGAACAAGGAGATTTTGTTAGCACACATCTCAGGAGATCCAGAGGTAGGATGACTTCATGGGTTAATTGATTTGTTAACTCAACCATGTCAACAAGACTGTAGTTTCCATAGTTTCTGTATCTTCAGGGTTGACGTTATTCCCACAGTGGTAGCATGATAGCTGCATAAGCTCTGAGAATCACTTCAAGACATTTCAATATACAGGAAAAAAATAGTTCATTAGCTCTCTTAGTCATATGTCTCATTGGCCAGGAACATGCATATCCCTAAACTAATCCCTGACAAGGGATAGACTTTAGATGAGTCAAGCCTTCAGATCTGAAGACCTTGGGGCAACAAGACTATGACTGGGAGAGACAAAGATTTGAACATAGCGAAGGTTGGGCTGCTGGGTGGAGATTCCCAAATGTGTACCGACTAATGGTCATAGATAGAGGTGCAATAAACAGGGAAGGAGTAAATGTGATTTCTAACTTTATGTTTCCATTGTGTTTCTATCCTTATAAATGGAGTTTTTACCTTCCTGTCTCAAACTTCTAAATTAAATGGATGACCTTACACATGTGAATACTATGCAGTTGGTAAAAGAGTAAGGAATTGTGCACATACTGGTTTTCAGGATATATTTTGAAGAGTAAAGCGCAAGAACCCAGAGTTGTATGTGTATGTGTGTACACACATATATCTCAATGGGAAGGGATTAAAAATATGAACTTATACTTTAAATTAATGCAAATATCTATCTAACATTGTACGTTATTTTATAGATCTATTTTAGAACCATGTAATTTAAATCAGAAATGTTAGGAAGGGTGTGAGTTTTTTGTTTTTGTGCCACATCCAGCAGTTCTCAGG
Source organism: Sorex araneus (assembly GCF_027595985.1). Taxonomy (NCBI): domain Eukaryota; kingdom Metazoa; phylum Chordata; class Mammalia; order Eulipotyphla; family Soricidae; genus Sorex; species Sorex araneus. Next base: position 65,267,562 of record NC_073302.1, on the reverse strand, counting down.
GTTTACTTTGAGGGACCACTCCTGGGAGTGCTTGAGATACCATAGCGGGTGCTAAGCACTAAACCCTGGTCAATCACAGGAAAAATCACTATTTTTACCTGCTGTTCTATCTTGCTGACCTGATCATGAGTGAAGTTTAATCACATCAAAAGTAATATTTACTTCAAAGGAATTTTATTTGTAAAAATTGAGATCTTCGCATGACTATGTATGGTATATCTAGACTAAGGAGATAAAGAACTACAAAGAAGTCTTAAATTGATGTTTTCTCTATCTTTTTTTAATTATAAGGGTTTATTGAAAAGCAAAAGGGAAAGAAAAAAAACTCCCCAACTAGGAGTTTGAAATCTTAAACTGTTAAAGTCATTAGAAAACAAGATTTTCAACATAAGAGAATATACTGAATAAAAATTAAGCAGCTAAATTAAATAAAAGTGCTTTAATTCTAATTTTGGAATTCCAGTAGAAATTTATTTGGTCTATTTCCTAATAAACATATATTTCTAACAATTTCCACTGGCCTTGCAATCCTGGGTATAGTCTCTAATATTACCCATATTCTACAGTGGGTCTTTAATTCCTAGCAGGGATTCTTTGAACTGAGACCTGCTACCTCTTTACCTTGGAGCTTAGAGACCCATGTAACTGGTTCTCCTAGATTTAACATTGCTTCTTCAGTTGTCAAAGCTACCTGTTTTCACAAAGTGGCTGTCCTTTGCAACTCCAATATCTTCTTCATTTGCAAAGTTTGTAGCACTCTGTTGTTCTTTGGCTCTCTGGACAAATAAGCAGAAACAAAGATGGGAAGAAGTGAAAGCATAACCTTTTAAGAAGAAAGAAAAGCCCTACAACAACAAAAACCCTAGATTTGTGAAGAAATGATGGGTTTCTCTTAGGGAGAAATAAGTTAGGTGGGGATGAACAGATATTAAGTTAAGGCTCTTGCCTTGAATGCATCTAATACTATTTATATCCCCAGCACTGCATATGGTCCCCTTAACACTGCCAGGAATGATCCCTGAGTACAGAACTAGGAATAATCTCTGAGCAGTGCAGAATATAACCCCAAATCAGAACAAAACAAAACAAAAATATAAAGTGAACCTGGAAAATCACATCATACTGAGATCAAGAGAACTGTTGAAGACTTAAATTATATTATAAAGATTCAAGAGCCACCTTAAAGGTTTGCCAACAACTGTGAATATGTTGAACTACATGAGATATATTAACGTGCTTGTTTTATCATGATGCAAAAACAATTGTTCAGCTTTTCAAGATGTTAGGTATGAATCCATTGGAAAGAGGTAAATAAGTGTAAAGAACTCAATCTTTAACTCGCTCTTTTCTGTATGACCAAACAAATATTTCTCAGACCAAACAAATATTTGAGAAAAAAATTTATTTTTTGGTGCTTGTTCCATGCTTAATGGTGCTCAGGGCTTACTCCTGACCCTTTACTGAAGGATTGTTCCTGGCAGTGCTCAGGGGACCAGATGGGTTGCCAGGAATACAACCTCGGTTGACTGCTTGCAAGGACTTGCCCGAACTGTTCTACTATCCCTCTGGTCCTTGAGAAAAAATCTTTATAGAAAAGACTGTGATTGGAAGAGAGATGAAAAATATCAACATTTTTGTGGTATATATACACACAATGGAATACTATGCAGCTCTAGGAAAGAACAAATCATGTAATTTGCAACAACATGAGTGGAATTAGAGGATATGACAGAGTGAAGATGGCCAGAAGGAAAGGGACAGCTACAGAATTATCCCCCTTATATGTGGGACTTAAAGATACACAGGGAAATAGCAACAAATGTCCAAATGCAGCATAAAGTGAGAACTGATCCATACAATTGAGTAGAGGGCAGCAGAGATGAAAGGGAGGGGGTGTTAGGAGGCTTGAGAAAGGGAGATGGGTACACTGGTGATGAGTGTGGTATTTGAATCATGTCTGTGAGAAACCACTGTTAATAGTATTATAAACCCCCCTCCAATTTTTATTAAATCAATATCTTAATCCTTACTTAGATCATTGATCTAAGTGATTAACAACAATGCCTGCTAAGACCATTAGTTAGAAAACTGATAGGGAACATTATAATGGATGAATCTAGGCCATTGCACCTGAATTAGCTGATCAATATTAACACCAGACATTGTGTGCTTCCAGATGTGATATAATAGGAATTAGCTACACCTAGGAAGTCTTCTTGACAAAAAAAAATGAACTTAATGTGTTCTTAGTGGGCTTTTAGGAAATATGGCATAGGAACAAAATGTAATATGGATATTTTAAAAAATTTCTGATGTAACCAAACCAGCTATTAAGATGTGAGGCAAGAGGAGAAATTTCAATACAATTGGAATGTTTAATCTTAATAAGGAATATTGCTAACCATTTAAAATAATATAATAATATTATGGTTATATTTTTAAAATTTATATTTTTAAATACATACCTAATGAAATATTTACATCTGAAATAATATAAAGTTTGGGATTTATTTCAAAATAGTGCTGTGTCACTGTTGTCCTTTTGTTCATCAATTTGCTCGAGCAGACACCAGTAACGTCTCCATTGTGAGACTTGTTGTTACTGTTTTTGGCATGTCAAATGCTCCACGGGTAGCTTGCCAGGCTCTGCCATGTGGGAGGGATACTCTCAGTAGCTTGCTGGGCTCTCCAAGAGAGAAGGAGGAATCAAACCCGGGTCGGCCACGTGCAAGGCCCTAGCTGCTGTGCTAGCGCTGCAGTCCCTTTCATTCAGAACTCTCCAAATACTTTTACTGTCCAAAAATGCACTGTGAGAGCCCATTCCATCAGAATCAACTAATTTTTTTTAAGTTTTCTTACTATAAAATGTTACTTTATCATGATAAGCTAAAAAAGCATTTTTTTATAAATTCAACTGATCACTACTTTCAACATTTCAACAGATAACATTTTTACATCTAAATACTAAAAGCCACAAAAACTTGGAATTCAAAATAATTCAACATATTATGCATCTGTAATTCTAACATTTATAATAATAGTTTAACATCTCTGAAAATAGCAGTTGCCTTACAACTGAAGACAACTGAAAGCAATTACAGTTGATGCTACAGAGGTAGATGGTCTTCAAGAAACAATCTTCATTTGTCTTTCTACTATATACTAGGACTACCATAATGCCTAAAAAAGAGAGGGGGGTGGAAGAGATGCATCTGCCATTGAGGTCGGCTGGGGAGGGGTTGGCGGAAGGAAACTGGGGACAATAGTGGTGGAAAATATACACTGGTGAGGGATGGGTGTTGAAGCATTGAGTGACTGAAATGCAATCATAGTCATGAACAGCCTTATAACTGTTATTAATACTGAATTTGGTACCTACAAATTTAGTAATCCAGGGCCTCTTTCCAAAGGGTGGCGGGGTGTGGAACAGATACTGGGACCATTGGTGGTGGAGAATGGGCACTGGTGGAAGGATGGGTATTCGATCATTGTATGACTGAAACTAACCATGGAAGCTTGTAAGTCTGTAACTGTATCTCATGGAGATTCATTAAAATTTTTTTTAAAAAAAGAAAAATAAAACCAAAGTAGTGCTGTGTACTCCTATTTGTGGAATATAAAATAACATCATATGAGACTAACACACAAGGACTGTAGAGACAAGGGTCAGGAAGATTGCTCCATGGTTGGAAGCCTGCCTCATGAGCTGGGGGAGAAGACAGCTGGGATAGAGAAGGGATCACTAAGTCAATGATAATTGGAGGGATCGCTCAGGACAGGAGATGTGTGCTGAAAGTAAATAAAAGACCAAACATGATGGCCTCTCAGTATCTGTATTGCAAACCATAATGCCCCAAAGTAGAGAGAGAATAAGAAAGAAATTGTCTTCCACAGACTCAGGGGGTCAGGTTGGTGGAGATGGCAGGAGGGGTACTAGGAATATTGGTGATGGAAAATGTATACTGGTGAAGGGATGGGTGTTTGATCATTTTATGACTGAAACTCAATCATGAAAGCTTTGTAACTGTATCTCTTGGTGATTCAGTAAAGCATAAAATAGTGCTGTGTATATGTTGTATATAGAATAATAAGGATGGCCATGTGTTGATAATTACTGAAGCTGGGTGATAGGTGTATGGCATTTACTTTGGCTTTAACTTATTTATACTGTTAATAAAAGAATAGGCTATGTTCAATTAGCTTTGAATCACTGAAATTCTGACTGCTGCTACACTGGCAGTGGGGTAGTGGTGGTGGAGGGGGCCGTTCTGCTGAAAAACTTTCTGGCAAAGAGCAGGAGGACTGGCTGCCCTTGGAGTGAGGATTGCATTCCTATAGACCTCTTTCAAATTATGGAATCATGACTTGTAAGAATTTGGCCACATTGATGTATTCCTTTTTTCTTGTTCCTCTGCCTCCTTCCCTTCAATTCGTGCTAGGTTCTTTTCTTGTGTCAGGATTCAGTGGAACAAACTGAGTAAGCTAAACTTTTGAGTACTTGTTCTTAGGATTTGTGGCCTTGGCTTTTACTAAGCATGCTTTTTATTGTTTATACTATCATGCTAGGAGTAACCACTGACCACAAGTCAAAATACCATCTTTTTCCACTAGTGGTTAAGATTTGACATCACTTTTCTACCACTGTTAAGAAAAAATAACGGGGCTGGAGTGATAGCACAGCGGGTAGGGCGTTTGCCTTGCACGCGGCCGACCCGGGTTCGATTCCCAGCATCCCATATGGTCCCCTGAGCACCGCCAGGGGTAATTCCTGAGTGCAGAGCCAGGAGTGACCCTTGTGCATCGCCAGGTGTGACCCAAAAAGCAAAAAAAAAAAAAATAAAAAAATAAATTCTTGGGTTTTATTAAAAAAAGGCAAACCCTATTTATAATGGCTGATTCTGACCTACAAACCTTCAAATTAAGACTTTTAAAAAAATTTCAAACTTTATACTTAGAGGACTCTACTATTCATTTGGATATTGGTGTTTTTATTTACTTTAGTAAAAATGTTAAAGTATGAGGTATTATTGATTATATTGATAGAACAGTCAATTGCAAACTTTCCTCCATCAGAAGGCAGATGGAATAGAGAAGAGATCACTAGAAAATGATGGCTGGAGGAACCAGTTGGGATGGGAGATGCATGATGAAAGTAGATAATGGACCAAACATGATGACTTCTCAGTGTCTGTGTTGCAAGCTATAATGCCCAAAAGTAGAGAGAGTATGGGGAATATTTTCTGCCTTAGAGGCAGGGGGAGGGTGGAAAAGGGGGGGTATACCCGGGATATTGGTGGTGGGGAATGTGCACTGGTGGAGGGATGGGTGTTTGATCATTGTGAGATTGTAACCCAAACATGAAAGCTTGTAACTATCTCACGGTGATTCAATAAAATTTAAAAAATTAAAAAAAAATTTCCTCCATCAAATTCTTTTCATACTCTTGGAGTATGCTTTTATTTATATATATGAGAGCCTAAGGTAATATTTGATTTAATTTATAATGATGTAATTGATTTTTATTTTATCATGGTGATTTTCCATGATACCTTAAGAGCACATCATGATTTTCAGGGTCGCTTTTACGTGATGAATTTTCGAGGCTAAAGGATAAAGGTGTACTTATTTATATTTCAGAGGGAATGAAGGATCTGGGGGTGGATTTGATAGGATGCAGAATAGCTTCATTGTAAGTGAAAACAGAAAAGGGAAAATACAACCCGACCCTTGTCTGGTTTAAGAACGTATTTCTTTGACAGTGCCTTTGAAATACAATGACCTAAGTGAAGGTTAAATTCTCTGTAGTTCAAAGCTCAAAGTTTTTTTGGCATTATTGACTGAACCTGCCAGGTAGTATAATCTGTGAGATTTATTTCTTAATTTAAACAATACAGTTAGCTGTAATGAGAGAAAAATGGAAATGACTTTGGAGGTACTTTGTTCTTCCCTTCTCATCTATGTTTTAGTACTTCAAGATCCTAGCCAAAGATTGGCAAAACAACTGTTGACAAGAAAAGAAGATTTCAGTTGGGTGTGGCCCTTGAATAAGGCTCACAACGAGTTTAACTCACACTTTTAATTTGGCAAATTGGAAGGAAGGAAGGAAGGACAGAAAGCCATTGGCCTCTGCATTAGTTATCATTGTCTTAGTTCTCTTCCTCAGCGCATGGTAGCCAGATGTTGCTTAGGTGCATCATACTAAAATGGGATAATGAGAACCTCGATAGCTATAAATCTTCACAGAACTTCAGAACTTGGTATCTGTTGACTTTTAGAGTTAAAATTTGTAAATTGAATTTTTCATTCATTGTTACTAAGATTAAAAACAAAAATCCAGAGAACACTTTCTCTTTAAGATCAGTTTCCTTGCAGTCTTGCATCTTTCCTAGAGTGGAACAGTTTGGAAGCCACATATGGCTACTGAGCACTTGGTATTGTGACTAGCTCAAAGTAAGATGGGAATATTAAATCAACACCAGATTTGGAAGAGTGACTAAGAGGAAAAAAATATAAAATATCTCATCAGGGCATGGAATATAGCTTAGTGGAAGAGCATTTGCCTTGCACGTATGAGACCCTGGGTTTAATTCCCTACACTGAAAAAAAATCTAGTCAGTCTTTTGTTTATTTCATGTAGAAATAAAAAAATTGTAATATATAGTTAATTAAAGATAAGAATATGTTAATTAAATCTGTATTTTAACTTTTAATATGACTATTAGAAAATGAAAACTACAATGTGACTTTCTCTCTCTCTCCTCCCTCCCTCCCTCCCTCCCTCCTTCTACCCTTCCTCCCTCTCTTCCTTCCTCCCTCCCTCCCTCTACCCTCCCTCCCTCCCTCCTTTCCTTCCTTCCTTCCTTCCTTCCTTCCTTCCTTCCTTCCTTCCTTCCTTCCTTCCTTCCTTCCTTCCTTCCTTCCTTCCTTCCTCCCTCCCTCCCTCCCTCTCTTCCTTCCTTCCTTCCTTCCTTCCTTCCTTCCTTCCTTCCTTCCTTCCTTCCTTCCTTCCTTCCTTCCTTCCTTCCTTCCTTCCTTCCTTCATTCCTTCCTTCCTCTTTGTGCAGTCCTGGGACTGAATTCATATTCTGACACATACAAGGCATATGCTCTACTACTGAGCCAAATCCCTAGCCTTACACTTATATTTCTATAAGACATTGTTACACATGAAAATATTTATAATGTCTAATTTGTGGTCTCTTGTAGATAAAATTTGTAGTGGATTCCCAAGATTGAATTCTGGTTCTTCATAGAAGTGTAGCATTAAACATGTTTTATTCCTCTCAGCTTGAAATTTTAGATAAAAGAATAAGAGCTGCTTCACTCCTGAGTGATTATGAGATTGCCTGAAATAGTAACTAATTTAAAGCAAGTTGTAGATGTTAATTTTAATAGATTGAGAGCTTCTGCTGATTGTCCTGCTCTATGGCTTTATCCCAGAGCAAATGTCTGAGAATCAAAGATTCTTAAAAGATATAGACAAGGACCATCCCTTAATTTCTGCACAGAGGCAATCTTTTTCATAATTATGCATTCATATTTGGTTTCAAATCCGTATCATATATCCATTCAACATTTGAGGGAGGGGTTGTACTGTTTTTTGTTTCATACTGAATATTCTGGAGTCCATGCCCAACTGGGAAAATAAAGACTATAAACTTTGAGTTGAGGGTAGAAGCAAAAGAAATACTGGCTTTTGAATATATATACTGGCAATACCTGGTGGTGCTCAGGGCTTACTCCTGGCTCTGTGCTCAGGGATCACTCCTGCAGGCGCTCAAGGACCATATGGGTTGCTGGGGATGGAACCTGGGTCTACCACATACAAATCAAGTGCCTTAGCTGTTGGAATATCTGGCCCCAGAAGTACTACTATCTTAAGGGCTAGATCCTGCATTTTCTAGAGAACAAGAGAACAGCAAACTCTCCTAGGTCAGTCACAGATATTACACTGTCTCACTAAATAAATCTGAATGAGTGCTAGACTGGGTGGAGGGGGGCCTCTCTGAGTTAACAGCTTTCAAAAACTGGCCCCTTAATATTCTATAGAGCATTTTTCATCCAGTGTTTTGGGGTTTAAGAAAATTATCTTAGTCATTTCTCCTAGCTGTACTTGTATGTTAAATGTATCCTACTCAAACGAGGTATTTGGAGGTAAAGCAGGAGAATAGTCCCTAGCTCCAACTTAAAGAAGCCGCATTGCAAGACATACTCAGAAAAAAGTGTAGATAAGCCCTAAATATTATCCAAGAGATTTCATTTATTCATTTATTCCTATACTAGAGATATTCTGCTCTGAATTATCGAGCTAATAGAATCATTCCATTCATCTTGGCAAAATGCAAAGCACCTTGCACAAAGGAAGCAAGGACCTAAAAGGCCACTTGCTTCTGGCAATTTCCTCAGACAAAACTTGTGAAACAAGTAACAACCCATTCTACAACCATTGGCTTTGGTTTTGTTTCAATTCCTTCTCTGGAAATGGCCCTTTGCTTGAAGTCCTTCTTGAACCTAAGGTATCTGAGTCTCTGTTTTTCTCTCTGGGCAAAGAACTCCCATTTGCTGTAGACATGAAAAGTGCTTTTGGGAGAATAAACTAATAAAGCTTCTATGACCTTCAGAGACTTCCTGTTCCCACCATATCAATTTCAATGCTTTTGTCAAGCTTCAGGAATTTCCATGTTGGTCAAACATGGATCTGTTCCCCATGAATGCCCTCTGTGCTTATATTCTTTTTAAAATTTTGTCTAGGATTGCCTTCCTCTAGTGCTCTGGTTGACATTTCAGGCTCCATATAAGTTTTAGCTTCTCTGTGAAGACTTCACTGTTTCAGAATTTTCAAGTACACTGAATCAGTCATCTCACTATGAACTCAGTACCCTGTTTTGTTCACAGGGTATGTGAATTCTATCTTTAAGCAAATGGCCAGCCTCATCTTGCACTTCCCTGTTTATCCTCTCAAATCTTATCCTACGAATAGGATGGGTACTAGGTTCAGACTGCGAGGGAGAACTTTCTGACAATTAGAACTATAACCAATAGGATAAGGCCCAGTAAAGCTAGAATTGCAATCTGGGTGAAGAATTTTATTTTTGAGTCATTGTTGCTATTTTGTGACTTGATGGTAAGTCCAAAAAATAAGTATAAAATTAAAAAATTCTAAACCATTGGTTTTCAGTTTAAATACATGGAACCAGTTTCCTGCTTTAAAAATGATATTTAAGTGGAATGGCATATAAGTCACGTAGCAAAGAAGCCTTATTTTAAGATGAGAATATGTTAAAGGGCTAAGGTTAAACATAGTTTTTTGCTAATAGTGTCTTGTAAACTATGACAGTATAATATCAGTTCAGCAACAGAGTTATCAATCATATGTTATATGTACAAATCATTTTCCTGGCACCTGTCAAAAGCTTTTATTATGCTTTTTTGCTTGAAGGGGCTATCATAAAAGATTGGGCAGCCTTGTAAGTATGAAATAGGAGAACACTCTATTGATTGTTGTATATAATATATGGTTGTATCATTTTCTACTGCTGTATAACAAATTATCAAAACCTTATCATGTTAAAGAAACGTACATTTGTTATTTCACTATTTCTATGGTCAGAAGACTGGGCATAACTTTTCTGGGTTCTCTGTTTAGGATTTGACAAGGCTGCATTCAAAGCATTGTCTGGGTTGCTTTCTAGAGCTCAGGGTACTCTTTTACACTCCCTTAGATTTTTGACAGAATTTGCTTCTTTGTGGCTATCTAAAGGTCCTATTCCATTGCTATCACTGAAATTATCATGTTCCATTCCCAGAAGTCACTTAGCTCCTTTCCAATTAATTCTTCTCCATACCTACTCAGATGTCCTCAAGCTTATATTTTCAAAGAATCTCTGATAGTATATTGTCTTTTTTTTTTTTTTAAAGGGTTACTTTTAGGTCAGGCTTAATCAGGATAATATCTCTGATTAACCTACAAAAAACTGATTAGGGACCTTACAAATATTTACATTTATAAAAATATGTATATACAATTGGGCTGGAGTAATATTACAGCGGTAGGGCGTTTGCCTTGCATGTGGCCGACCCGTGTTCGATTCCTTCGCCCCTCTTGGAGAGTCCGGCAAGCTATTGAGAGTATCGCGCCCTCATGGCAGAGCCTGGTAAGCTACCCATGGTGTATTCAGTATGCCAAAAACAGTAACAATAAGTCTTATAACGAAATGTTACTGAATGCCTGCTCAAGAAAATTGATGAGCAATGGGATGACTGTGACTGTGACTTTATATTACAGTTGACTTTCCCTAAAACTACTGAGAGTCTGCTTGGATGGGATGCTTTTCTGATAACATAAATAGTAAATTAACACATATTTGAGGCTTACAATAAAGTAAGCTACAGAAAAATAATAAGAAAGTTCTTAGAATTAAAAAAGAAAAATTCTTAGAAGGTCATTATAAATTTCTTCATCTTTGCTATCTTTATCTTGAGTAGGATGAAGAGGAAGAAATGAAAAATTAGGTTAAATGAACTCATCACTTTGAGAGAGAGTCTCTTGCCCACGTGCCTGGCTGTCTTCCCTAAGGTGCCTCAAAGGGGATGGGCTTCAGCTTCCCTCCCTGACCTGACCAGAGCTCCCTCAGCCAAAGACCTCTAGAGCCTTAGCCACAGTCATGCTCAAGGGCCCTCTCCATACATTCGGATGAGCCTCATGCATGAAGGTACCAGAGAGGAACCCTGGTGTGTGGGACCCAGGGCTGAGACCTTCAAGCCTACTTGGGCCGGAACTGGGCCTCTTCTGCCCAGATTTCCCATTTTCCAGTAGCTAGGTGGTCACACAAGTGTCTGCCCCTGGCACCATGTAATCCCACCAACACCACCACCATCAAGAGAGTTAAAACCAAGCTTCCGGAAACACTTGACTGACATCTTATAGCTTAGTTCTCCCTCTGGGAGAACCTGGCAAGCTATCGAGAGTTTCCTGCCCACATGAGAGAGCCTCACAAACTCCCCATGGTGTATTCATATGCCCAAACCAGTAACAATGATGGGTCTCATTCCCATGACCCTGAAAGAGCCTCCAATGGAGCATCGTTGGGAAGGACGAGTAAAGAGAGTCTTATAAAATCTCAGGGCTAGGACGAATGGAGATGTTACTGAGACCACTCGAGAAATTCTATGATCAACGGGATGATGATGATGATGATGATGATGATGATGATGATGAACTCATCACTTTATTTATTTATTTATTTTTGCTTTTTGGGTCACTCCTGGCGATGCACAGGGGTTACTCCTGGCTCTGCACTCAGGAATTACCCCTGGCGGTGCTCAGGGACCATATGGGATGCTGGGAATCGAACCCGGGTCAGCCGCGTGCAAGGCAAATGCCCTACCCGCTGTGCTATTGCTCCAGCCCCCTGAACTCATCACTTTAAACCCATGTTGCTCATGGGCCAACTTTATATTGTACACGTATGATATAGATGTATTTATTATATGTGTATATAATATATTCTATATATGTATATATTTATATTTTTAATATTAGTGTGATTTTTGTATTAATTATGCTTTTCCCAGGCAAGGAAATGCTTAATCAGAAATGCTTAACCATTATTACCAATGGGCTTTCTCTCTCCTTGCTTTGTTCTAGATTTTCTTTCCCAGTGCATTCAGGGTTAATCCCAGTCTCACACCAGTCTATCTCTGACATGGATCCATTGAATATTGAAAGTCCCATTTGGGAGCCAGCATTGTTAACGAACCACTGGAGAATGGTCACTGTTCCAAAATGCATTAATTTTATGTTTAAGCTTTGTAGAGGCCTCTTCATCAGCTGCATCTCTAAGGTATAGTTTGTCCTGATTATTTTTATAAATTGCATTCTTTGCTAGTGCTGAAACTCAGGCACATTGCCCCTAGCCATTGTCTAATACTTAATAGGGCTACCTTTTTTCTTCACTGTTAGTTTAGTGGGTTTTTACAATATATTTTTTGCTTTGAGGAAAGGAAGGAAAATCTTCTAAAAGAAACTTTTCTTTCCTTTTATTTTTGTGGGGGAGGGTAGGGTTGGACATATCCTCATAAATGTGTCCCTTAGCTGTGGCTGGGTTTTTCCATGTCACCATTTCCTTTCTGTGAACAATCATGTGATAAGTGTAAACTACTTTAAGTTGTTCCTCAGCTCTTTCTTGGTGATTTGGCACAGCTTTAAACTGACATTGTGCATACAAGGATAAGTATATATGTATTGTCTTTAACCCTTAGTGTTGCCTCACAAGTAAGAAGCGTCTGTCAAAGGGTTAGTTACTTACAGCTAAGAAAGGAGAAAGAGGAAAGAATGAAGAAAAGGGAAAGGCATGGGAAAGAAAAGTTAGAAGAGGAAGACAGAGAGAAAGAGAGAGAAAGAGACTAGTTCAATTTATAGCAGAGGATAAAAACAACAATGCTGAAAACAAACCAATCCTACATAGACCCAAAGTCACTTTAGGTGATGATGAAACCTGTTTAAAACATACTTTAAGAAATAATTTAGGGCAGTGGTCACTCTGGTGGAGGAGATGCTGCTGGAAGTTGTTAATGTGTTATGCATGAAACCGTATCAGTAAAGTTCTATAAAACACAGTACCTTAAAATATGCCTGTCCTAGAGACAGGCAGGTAGGTGGGAGGGAAACCGAGGACATTGGAAGGAAGTAGACACTGGTGAAGGGACTGGTGTTGGAATATTGTATTTCTGAAACTCAAAGATGAATAACTTTGTAAACCATAGTGCTGCAGTAAAAATTTCTCTAAAAAAAAATGCGTAGAGGTATAGCTCAGTGCTAGAATGCATGTTATGCATGTATGAGACACTGGTTTCAATCTCCCATAACAAATATTGTAATTTTTGGGCTGAAGCAATAGCACAGCGGGTAGGACATTTGCCTTGCACGTGGCCGACCCAGGTTTGATTCCCAGTATCCCATATGGTCCTTTGAGTGATTCCTGAGTGCAGAGCCAGGAGTAACCCCTGTGCATCGTCGTCAGGTGTGACCCAAAAAAGGCAAAAAACCCAAAACCAAATATTGTAATTTAGTTTCTTGAGGTATTCTCTTGATGAAATAGCATATATGAGCACATCTACTGACCCTCCACTCCCTTCTCCTCGCTCCCACAACACACACACACACACACACACACACACACACAAACACACACACACCTTATCTGCCTGCAAAGCACAAGGGAATTGCAGGAACATAGAAAAATTAGGCAGATTGGAGAGATGGCATGTGCATGAGATGAACCTGGAAGAAATTCCAAGGTGGAGTGAAGATAATCATTATGTGGTTTATGGGCCAACTTGCTTCCGGTATTGAAGTTAGGGGGGTGATAGGGTAGCACCTTGAAAAGGATCTCCTGACCTCACTCTGATACACACTGATCTCCGAGGCCTTGGCCACGAAGCACAGCAGCGCATTTGATTATGTGAGTCTGACAAAATGTCAGAGAAATGAAAACAAATGGCTGAACCATCCCCAGAGGGATAAAGAGTTCAGTTATTAAGCTTCCCAACCAGAAACATTGCGATTTAGTCATCTAGGATGATTTTATTCCATCTTCTATTATGGGCTGCACCACATAAATCTGTGTTTTATTGCTGGAGTGAGATGCCGGAGACTTTCAAGATTACTTTTGGCACTGTCTGAGTTGGCTCACTGCTGTGCTGACAAGTGCTGGTGGAAAATTAGCAGCAATGATATTAATTGCCTTCTTTGGGGCCTGTCCCCCTCCTAACTAGAGCTTTGTTTTGCTGTTGTTCTTCTGAAATCTTAAACCCAAAATTCCCCTTACAGTTTTCTAAAATACACCAGATTCAAGAGGAGCTAAAGATGAGGATGTTGGGGAAGGGGAGGTGGTAGGCATATTCTGGTGCTCCGGAGGGGATAGGTAATGAGGGTCAGTTGTACAGTGCTGTGGTTATGCCATATATCACTTGCCTATAATTTCTGGGCTATGACTATGGGAAAAAAGAAGGAAAACAAGGAAGAGAGGTGCTAAGAAACATGACATGACAGTGTCGCCAATTTTCTTTGGTCAACACATGCAACTGGTACATTATAAGAACGTAAAGAAGGGGATGGGTAACAGAATCAGACACGCAGGCATAGATACCTGTGCTCGTGTTATAAACAAGGAAGTTTAGTTTAGGGCCAGTTTTCTTGATATTTTGTACCCTCATTCCTGTCCCAAAACGTTAAATATGTTACTACCGGAGGCTATTTTATTTTTCCCCCTCCACTCCTTCTACTTCCAGGTCTTTGCATTATCTGATTTTTATTCTTTTGCCTAAATTATCTCGTTGCAGGGTACCAGTTCTGGGGTGAACAGGCTGGAAGCAGGGGCACTTCAAGGATGAAGAAGAGAGACACATAAGAAAGGAAAAAGCATGGGATCGGGGGCCTAATAGCCTCTTGGACTGAGAACCCAAATTGTCTTCAGCTTGTAGTGTTTATTGCTTAAAATCAGTAAATATTAGGAGGACAACAAACATTCTTTTGTTGGATTAAGCTTTTCCATATCTTAGGACCTTGGCCAAACATAAATATAAACACAGTTGTAAAGGGCTTCTTTAAGAGGAAATTCTTCTAGAAGATCTGCACCCTAGGGCAGGGCTCCAGGGCAGCATTCCATCTCCAGGTTCCAGCATTCTGGATTCTGGTTCCCAAGCATCTCCTCAAATTTACCTTGTCTGTCTGCCTCTACCTTGAGTAGTCACATCTACTTCTTTGGATTCCTATCATTTCTTATTGGTGACATTCAGATTTACATTTCAAACTCTGCTCTTTCTCATCAAGGAACGCTGCAATTCAGCTCAAGAGGAGATGAAGGGAGATAAGAAAAGCAGGGCTTGTCTATGCAATTGTGTACCTGAGCCTGGAGGGGACAGGATGCTAAGTTATGTACATAAAATAGGCTACTTTGTTCTCCTGCTTTGTAACTTGATTTGGTTTTGTTTATTATTAATTATTTATTAAGGTCACTTGGTCACTTGGGCCACGCAAGGATTTGTAATCAGAATGCTTGGGTTCAAATCCTGACTCCACACATACTCACTATGCCCGCTTGCACAAGCTTTTTAAAGCTCTGGTGTTCAAATGGAATAGGGGATGATAATAAGATGCTTTCCCTAGGTTTGCTATGGGCTGTAGGTGAGGGTAAGATAATTCACATAAAATGCTAAAGCACTCAGGAATTACTCCTGGTGGTGTTCGGGAGACCATATGGGATGCTGGGAATTGAACCTGGGTCGGCCGTGTGCAAGGCTATTGCTCCAGCTCCCTGCATATAACATAGACTCACTAAATCTTAGCTATTACAGTCAATAGGTTTGTTTCTCTCCTTAAAGAGAAAATGTCTTTTCCACACGGGCTACAACAGAAAGCAAAAGACATTCACATGGAGAGCTATTTTGTGAAATCAAATCTCATACTCAGATCTGGGAGTTTGTGGTAGGGACTCATTTTACTCCCTCATTATGAAAAGGTTGATGAGAAGTAGGTGGGTTATAGATGAGGGCAAAGCTCTATAGAGGAGCTTATCCTGTTTCCTGGGCCCAGCTCTAGAAAGCTGATTATAGGAAGCTGGGGCTGACAGCCTCTCATTATGGCTTTTGTCAGTATTTCCTTTATAGATTCCAATTCTCAAGACCCAGAACTATTGGAAATATTCTCTGATGGACTTGAGCTTGGTGTGGGAGATTTTTATTAGGCACCAAATAATCTATCAAGTTTTATAAGAGGAAGAGAAAAAGGAAACAAATGTCGGGGATGGGGAAGAAAGAGGTAGGGACAGGAGAGCCAAAAGCTGGAAAGGTGACAGGGAAAGAGAAAGTAAAAGAAATCTCTTTAGATTTTCTTAGACACAATCTTTAAAATAAGTCATTGATGTAAGGCATCTCCCTCTTTTATGACACACTTTCCTGGCCCTGTGTTGTCATGATTAATCAGAAAGAGCTACCCCTAAGCACTTCCTGATGTCTCTTTGTTCAACCTGTACTCAAGGCATGTGCCATGTTTCTTCCCACAAGCTGTTCTTCATTTCCATCAGCTTCCTCTCCATCAAAGATCTACAACAACCGATCTCTGGTATCTTTCACATTTTCAGTCGACGTTATTGGTTCTCAAAAAAGATCTTTGCTTCTCTTCCTAGAATGTATTCAGTGAATGTTGGACCAAGGGCAAGATTTGGGCAAGAATCTGAAAAGGGGTATCAGAACACAGGTAGTATAGAAGTGTGGCCCCACCATAGGATGTCAAAAATGTTGGGTTGGCTTAGCATTAAGAATCCCAGTCCCTGCGCCAAATGAGGGCTGGAGAATATGAAGGGTTGGGTTGGCCTTGTTGGGCCAGGCCTGCCCAGTAGAGGTGTGGGTTATAGGGCCTCTATGTCTCTGGAAAGTGGGAGTTCTTAGCATTAGAGGGAAGCACTGGGGAGGCCCTGTCTGGCTCTGTGAACTGGGGTATAGGTAACTGGTATGGTACAAAAAGGAGACACCTTCTAGAGAAGCTCATTCCCTTCAAAACTTGCTTGATTTCTCTTCACACGGGAAGTGCTAACTGAAAAAGAAGCCTGGAAAACTGATGCTGCTTTTCCTTTCCACAAAAACAACTAGAGAGGAATATGAGCTGTCCCCAGAGAAGAACAAAGGAGAAAGCAAAGATGAAAACTTTCCTTATATTTTAGGAAACTGGAATGTGCAGAGAATGTGTAGCTAATCGAACAAGGTGAAAGTTTAAAGCACTCAATGGGAACTGGTAGGGAGCTCATGGGTCCTGTAGTACTTCAGCAAGCCTCAGGGAACAGAGAAGGGGTGGCCTTTAATGTTGAGACCACAGCCTTGACTGAATTCCTGAGGATGGAGTTCATCTGAGTGCCAGAATCTTTCTTTCCTCACACAACCAGCACAGCCACTAGCACTGTGAGGGACAGGTACAGCAACACAGGCTGGAAGCAAAGAAGCACAGAACTGAAGCAAGAGGAGAGCTCATGAAACCACACAGAACTAAAGCAAGAGGAGAGCTCATGAAACCACACACATTGAACACACAGTGAACTGGAGAATATCTCCCTCTCCACCTGTCCCACAAAATCTTAGTATAGTTATAAATAGGGGCTTAGAAGATATTTCTCTGGAATGATGTAGGGTCCCAGCATATACCCAGTTTACCAGATGTTTACCCTTGTGAAAGTCACAAGTTGATAATGCCCACACAAGGGCACAGTATTTCTAACCAGCTTGTAAGTAATTCATTGTAATTCTGAACAGGTTAGCATGAAACATAAGATCTTGGAGGAAATCTCTCGGTCTATCAAAAAGAAATCAAACATTGGTGGAGAGAAGGTCACAGTAGGAGTAAAACAGGTGTTGGAACATTGTATGCCTGAAGCAACACTAATACGAACTTTTTAAGTTGCAACGTCTTACTAAAAGTAAATTTCAAAAAATCAAAAAAAGGGTCAAGAAGACAGAATTTTCCTCCACATATAAGAAAAATAGACAATGCAGAGAGTAAAACATGCAGTTATAGTCTAAGAGAGCTAGGATAAATATCATTGTTCTCTTCCCAGACTTTTAAACTAATTTTTTGGGAGTTTAATTTTCAAAGTCAGAAACTCAAAGGGAGGAAGACTAATGGGAGCCTGTAGCTAAACTCTAATCCAGTATTTTTTAACGCTTTCCAACTGTATTCCCCTTCCGACCTTGTTTCCTTCCTGTACCCTACCCCTCCTCTCCCACCCCCCAATCCATTCCCCACTAGTTAGCCTCATAATCTCATGCCATGGCCCCCCATTTCTGTGATTTTTACCTGTGGCTCTCTTGGAATATCCTGGGGACCCACAGGGTATCATATGGATCTTGGTTGAGAAGAGACACTGCTTTAATTTATGACTAGGGCTCGGGTAGGCCCTGCAGAACTGATGGAGATATCCAAGTATTAGTACCTCCCCACCCTCCCTGACCACCATGGAGTTCTGGTGGGGCTCAGAAGCTACTTCTGGCAATGCTTGGGAGGCCATATGGGGTGCCAGGGGGTTAACTGGCATCAGCTGCATGCAATGAAATCACCTTCACTCTGTCCTATCTCTCTGGAGTATTATTGCTTTTCTTAAACAGGGCCCCATAGTTCCCTAAGGGAGGGTAAAAAGGTGTGTGTGTGCAGAGGGTTCCTAAGGCCAGGATAAAAGCTGATTTTTCCAGAACTTGGACAGTAATTCCCACCGTGGGTGAACTGGCTCTGCTGAGAAGATGCTGGTAGCTCATGAGCATCACAGCAGGGAAAACTATTGCCCTCCTCCTAAAGCCGAGGCCTGGCACAGCAGAGAGTTGCAGGGAGGCCAGCAGAGGTGTTCTGGGCACCAGCTCAGAAAGGCTGAGGAGGAACACAGTAATCCTTACTGCTGCAGGCAGGAGGCCATGGAAAAGAGGTGATAGAACTTGATTCCCAACTTCGTTTCTTGCGTGGATGGCCGGATAGATCGGGAACTCTGATATATGAAACACTTGTTCTGTGGGGAGGTTTGGGAACAGGGAGGAAAAGAGCCATAAAAGTTAGCTTGAAATATGGGCATTCCTCAAAAGACTAGAAATTGAGATTCCATACGACCCAGCAAAGACATTTCTGGGAACATACCTCTGGGATCCAAATACACAAGCAGAAATGCTGTCTGCAGTTCTACATTCATTGCAGCACTATTCACAATAGCCAGAATCTGGAGACAACCCTAGTACCCACGAGCAGATGACCTGTTAAAGAAATTATGGTACATCTACATGATGGAATACTACACAGCTGTTAGGAAAAATAAAGTTATGAAATTCGCTTATAAATGGATGTGCATAGAGAATATCATGCTGAGTGAAATGAGTCAGGAGGGGGACAGCCATAGAATGATTGCACTCATTTATGGAATATAAAAAATACATTGTGAGACTAATTCCAAAGGATAGTAGAAACAAGGGCCAGAATGATTGCTCCATAGTTGGAAGCCTGCCTCAAGTCCTGGAGGAGAAGGCAGTTGGGATAAGGAAGGGACCACTATGGCAATGATAATTGGAAATGATCACTCTGAATAAGACCTGCGTGCTGAAGGTAGGCAAAGGAACAAATAGGAAAACTTCTCAGTATCTGTATTGCAAACTGTACTGCTCATAAGGAGAAAGGGAGAGAGGAAGAAGAGAAAGAGGAGGGAGGAGGAAAGAGGGAGAGAGGGAGAGTGAGACAGAGACAGAGACAGAGAGATAGACAGAGACAGATACAGAGAGACAGAGACAGAAAGAGAGATTCTGTCATAGAGACCGGTGGTGGGGTTTGGAGAAAACTGGGAACATTGTGGTGGGAAAAGAAATGTACACTGATGGAGTAATGGATGTCAGAACATTGACTGAAACCCAATCATGAATAGCTTTGTAACTGTGTATCTCAAGGTTTTTCAATTAAAGAATAGTTGGTTCGAATTGTACTATCTTCCACCCAGAGAAACGTATAACTTTCTCTTGTGGAGACTTAAAGAGGACATAATAAAACCTTGCTCTCTGAATAGCAGATTAGTGCCAGTCAGGGTTACATCAGCAGTAGCAGGATAAACCTGCGGAGTCAGGAACTAGCACAGGATCCGTGAGAATCGCGGTTCCAGAATCGGAAAAACCTATTCCTGTTTTAGCTCTTTCTACCTTAAATAGCTTCACAACTCAGAGAAAATCTATAGCTTCTATAGGACTAGTTTCCCCTTGTGTAACTATTACACGGAATTGTTGCAAGAATTAGATGGGAATTCATTCACCCTTTCGTTTGACAAATCTTATTTAAGCTTCACATTTTTTTTTTTTTTGGCATCTACCATGTGTCAGGTGCTCTGCTATGGATGTAATTAAAGAACTTGGCACCACATGGAAGTGAACAAATGTTCGTTTCTCCTCTCAGACTCTTTCAACTGTCTCTGTCAGTATTCAGCCATCCCCAGACTGGGCCTTATGATTCGCATAAGCTCTGGCGTAGGGGAGTCAGGGCTGCTTGGAAAGCAGGAGGAAGTCATTGTAGATCATCATTCATGCTCTGGCTGGGCTTCCATCAAGAACACTCAAGGTCTGTTCCATCCATCAGATTTGACTGCAGTGGTTGAATTGTTCTGCACTTAGAAGTCTGCTCCCAGGCAGTCAGCATTTCCCCTCAGCTTGTCCCGCCCCGGCACTTCTAAGCAGGGCTCAGCTCCTTTGTGGAGACAATGTTTATGGTGGCAAATGTTCCTGCAGGGTCTGTGGCCTTTGCACAGTGGACATACTGGGCTGAGGTCACCTCCTTTCCTCAGAAAAGGAAATGGTCTGAAGAGGGACTCGGGGTCATGGGGCATGCCACTGTCTGCTTAGAACTTGACAGAAAGCATCTGAGTAAGGATGACGAGCTCCTTAATGGATGTTAATTACCGTTCACAGCATCCCTGTGGGTCAGAGGACGGGTGGATCTGATGTCAGGGCTGACACACTGTGGCTGGCGGCAGGCTAACACTTAGATTTGATTAGGGTTGTGGCTGGTTTAGCACAGTCAGAGGGACAGAGATGGAAAGTCCAAGACTTGTCTAACTTGCAGAGGGACAGCTCACGTTCCTCAGTAAGCTGTTCACAGTGAGTTTCAAGTCTTGGTTTCCCGCATTCTGTACTCCCATCCCTCATGCTGATTTAAACCAGGACTCCTGAGGAGGGCCCTGCTCTGGATTCTGAGCCCTCCATCCTTGCCTGAATGAGAGCTAACAACTTCAGTATGGGTCCTGATTTCTGAGTTACAGAATCCCTGCTTGTAGCTGGTGATACCACAATGTTGAAGTGCCGGGGAAGATTCCAAATGGTAATTAATATTATTATAAATTGGGGAAGCAAACTGCAGCCCTTTAATGCTAACTCCGCTTCTTGAAATGAAGTAGAGATTTGTATAGGCTCCTGTGCCGTGCATCATTTTAAAACATCATTTCTTAAGCACTCTTCAGTTCCATTTTAGCCTAGGTGGCATATGGAAGGTGTCAGCTGTGAATATTTATTGGGTTTGAAATGGACTCTTAAGAGGTGAATGCTGAAGGGAAGCATCTTGTGATATTAATAGAGCCCATATATGTCACCCAGAGGATGACTGATGGGCTGGCCCTTCCCCTTTCCCAAGCTGAGAAATAGCTTCCCTGTGGGGGTGGTACAGGGAACAATGCAGGTTGTAACCACCATGCACCGTCACCAGCTGTCTGGACTTTAGATACTTGAACTCAAGTGCAGGTTGGGGAACAGTTACCCGGTGGAGGAAATATGAGGGAGGTTTTCCTACTTGGTTAAGTGAGGAGTTTAACATTGTGGAGAGAGATTGCAGCCTTGGCAGTGCCTGTGAGACATGTTTGGCCTCGCTCCATTTCTGTGGTAAATCCATCAGACATAAAAGGCTCAGGCTCAGATGGAGGGCTCTGGAGGGGAAGTCAGTAGAACCTAAAGAAGAGCTTTTGCTATCCACTGCACATAAGCAAGGCAGCATACTGGGATACTAAAGGTAATTTGATTTCACATCAAAGTTTTAGAACCTTTAATGTGAGTGAAAGTTCATTTAAATAGGAATTAATACCTAATATGCGATATTATAAAATTTTTTCAACTTTTTAAGATATACTTTTCATAACCTAAAGTTAAACAGTTCTGTGTTTTGATGGATACGCAGTCATATAAATAACACTTAACCTAGTATATGTCATAGTCTCAACTTCTCTAAATGTTCTGTGAATCTTTGTAGTCAAAGTTACAAGATAAATATTTGTTTCATTTAGAAGAGACTACTAGATGGTTTTCTATGATGTATATTTTGTAATTTTTGCATTTTTTCACCAGAAAGGACAAAATTTCCAGTGATCAGCACTTAATACTATCAATTTTAAAAATTGAAAACAATATTGAGTAATATCTTATCACGGCTTTATTTTACATTCCTATAATCTCTAATGGTATTGGGACATCCTACCATTTTTATTTATCATATGTTTATATTTTTAATGGAGTGTTATACATTTTTTACTCATTTTAAAGCAAATTTTAAACTTAATAGTTAAAAGTTTCGTTTAATACAATTTATTTCAACTACCAACCTCTGTAGCTAAATCAGTCCCTTCCCACCCAACCATTAGCCATCTGAAATATATTCAGATCAAAATTAGTGTATATAAACACACATTTTTCTCTAAGCCAGACAACAGGAAATTTTATATGGTAAATTTTTCCAGCTAGGTTTAGAATTAAAAAAACAACCGCTTCTATTCTCTCGGTAAGATCTTATCCCACCCAGTGAAATGGGGTTGTAAATTCCCCTTCATAGGAAAAGAAACAATTAAGACAGTCTTTTTTTTTTTTTTTAAATTAGGCACAACTTTAACTTTAATCACAGGTGAGAATCATCCATAGGAAAAGGACTGTCATTGCCCACCCAACACAGTCATGCCCACCCAAGCACCCTCATGCTCTCCCCGGCCTGTGCCCTTCCTCCAGGCGTGAGCCCCTAAGGTGTGGGCCAGTTACAGCGGCACTGAGCATGTGTTTGCCGACGCCCTCTCCAGCCCCTCGTGGTACTTTTGCAGCCCGGCCTTGAGGCTGAGCGAGATCTCGCGGGACTTGAGCTGCTCCTGCTCAGCTACGTCCTGAAGCTGCTGGATGCTCCACTTCACCTTCTGCACCTCCAGGGTGATGTCCGTCACGCACTTGCAGACCGCCCCTGCTTCTCCTGCAACTTCTTACAGTCCTCGATGACTGTGCGCTTGTACAGCCCCGCGTCCTCGTGCTTCTTGCTGATCCTGAGCCGGGTGGTCGCCAGCTTCTCCTTCTTGGACGCCAGCAGCCTCCGGAGCGAGCTCTCCTTCGCCTTCAGCTTCTTCAGGGCCAACTCGGCGCTCTCGATCTGGTCCTCCGGGCTCAGGTTCTCCTTGGAGGTCTGGGCCAGCCTGTTCTGGCTCTCTGCCAGCTCCTGCACCTTCCTCCCTACACCTTCAGCAGGCACAAGGGCAGCCCCTCCATGGTCCTGTTACACGTCGAACCTGTCCGTCACCTCTTGCCGGGAGGCCTTGAGCTTCTGGACCGTGTCCATCATCCACTCGTTAAAGTTCTTCAGCCACTCTGGAGAATGGACGATCCTGGTGTTCAGAATATCCGCAGCTCTTTCGAGGACACCAGCGAGAGCTTCAGCTCATTCAGGCGCTTGGTTGCGGGGACCGAGTCCAGCCACTCCAGCCTCAGCAGCCTCCTGGTGGGTGCTGTTCAGCTGTCTCATCTTGTCCGAGGAAGATTTATGTATTTGACAGGAACTCCTTGTAGGTCTCTATCCCGGAAGTGGATGAAGTTGATGATCCCAGCGAGGAACCGGCTCATCCGCTTGGCTTTGGGGTGCAGAATATCCACCATCTCAACGTCATTGACCGCACAGATGTGCATGAAGGAGTTCAGGTGTAGGAACAAGTTGATGACCCGGCAGAAAGCCCTCCAAGATCTGCAGGTCTGTCACCTCGGAGCCCACAGACAGCATGTAGAAGTGCTCTGGCCAGATCCCGTACACCATCCTCAACACTCGCATGCAGATGGCGTGTAGGACCTTGGGCTTGGAGTTTGGATGCAGATCCGTCCTGGAGAGGCTTTTCCCATCGCTCCTGTTAGGATTTTTGTTTCAGATGTGACCAGAAGCTCGTCCACATTATATCTGGGGAAGAAAAACGTCTCCATCGCCTCCAGCTGGTCCAGTCCCGTATTCCTCCTGTCCCCCATGCTAGTCTCCCCGTGCTTCATCTCGCAGCCTTAGTCTAGAGCCCAACTTCCCAGCAACTACACCTTAAGATGGTCTTTTTAAGTGGGTAATTTGTTTTTTCTAGAGCTATAAGACATCAGAGGATTATAGGATTCTGGTTTTTAAAATAACACTTAAGATTTCCTCAGGGCAAATATTGATTATTTGTGACTTGAAGTCTTACAAAACAACATGCTTCAGATATCATTTAAAAAAGTAAATAATTTGATGCAATCGTTTGATTGACATAGTTGTTTTTTCGGTATAAGATACAAATAGTAGTCATAGCAGCCTGTGCTCTTTATTTGCTTGTGGGAAAGAGTAAAAAAGACCTTGAAGTAGTTTACTGTTTTTGGTGGAACATACTTGTAGACTTCTTTTGCAATTTACTCCCAGTTTTTCTGCAATATTTCCTTTCTTTTTTGGTTTTGGGACCACATCTAGCTGTGTTCAGGGCTTGCTCCTAGCTCTGCTCAGGGGTCAGTCTTGGTCGACTTAAGGAACCATATGGATTGGGGCCGGAGTGATAGCACAGCGGGTAGGGCGTTTGCCTTGCACGCGGCCGACCCGGGTTCGATCCCCGGCATCCCATATGGTCCCCCAAGCACCGCCAGGAGTAATTCCTGAGTGCAAAGCCAGGAGTAACCCCTGAGTATCGCTGGGTGTGACCCAAAAAGCAAAAAAAAAAAAAAAAAACCAAAAAAAAAAAAAAAGGAACCATATGGAGTGCCTGGCATGGAATCCAGGTTGGCTACATGCAAGGCAAGTGCCATACCCATTGTACTTCTTTCTGGCCCCCAGCATTTTCTTTCTTGATGCCTACCTTCAGGCTGGAGCGATAGCACAGCGGTTCGGCATTCACCTTTCACGCGGCCTACCCGAGTTCGATTCCTCCGCCCCTCTCTGAGAGCCCGGCAAGCTACGGAGAGTAACGACCCCGCGTGGCAGAGCCTGGCAAGCTACCCGTGCATAGTGGATATGCCAAAAACAGTAAAAATAAGTCTCTCAATGAGAGATGTTACTGGCGCCCGCTTGAATAAATCAGTGAGCAACGGGATGACAGTGACAGTGTGATGCCTACCTTCATTCTTCATCTCATGTCTCATCTTCCAGAGCCCTCAACAGCCATATTTGTAGAACCTAGACCCACACATATTCTTGGCTAGAAGTGATATGATATATATATGTATATATATATATATATATATATATATATATATAATCTGACTTATTTTAGGCCAGCATTCTTCAACCTTTTTATACCTGCCTTGCGTACCATCACCTGTCTTGCCAACCATCACCAGTCTTGCCTACTGGTCTACAGTCTGGCACTTATAGTTAAAGTTTTCAAACTTTTCTATACTTGGAGACTGGCACAAATCCAAAGAACAGTGTTGAAGAAAGGAGTTCTAGTTCATCAGATTTTCTTTGCTGTTTCTGAATGAGGCATGATGTTCATTTTGGAGACATGACATTTCTTGTCATGTGATCTTGGGATTAGAGCAACCCATTGTATTGAAACAGAACTGAAGCTGTTTCTTGAAAGAACCTAAAGACATATTGACATTTGGAAGTTTCCTGGGGGTGATCCAGGTCTCAATTTTAGCCCCTTCCTTAGGCTTCACTGTACCTGAAAATCATGAGGTATTTCAGTACTCTTCCTCAATACCTCCACCCCCCTGCTTAAAGATAGCTAACTTGACTTCTAATATTGCAATAAAGTATTGAGTTATTGAGTCACAATAAAGAGTGACTCAATTAAAGTAGCTTTGGAAGATCTTGGCTGGAAAAGTCTTCTGTTTAGTTTTGTATGTTTGGAAGAATTTTGAGTCACAATTGATAGAAATTCTGGACTTAATGATACCTGATGATTTCCTGAATTTAGAAGTAACTGCAAATCAATTTGAAGGTAAGTCCTCATGAAGAAGTGGAATTTCTCCTTTATTTCAAATTAATCGGATTCCTTAAGTCTTGGCTCTGAAGTGAATCTTGAGATTATAAGAATTAATTTTGTCTAATCTTTCACCAAGAGCAGAAGGCCTCTCTTTTGAATTCATCCAGATAGCCATCTTCCTCTATTTGAGTTGATTCAGTGCAGGATCTACACAGAACTAGAAAGATACATACTTTGAAATTAGATTTCTGTCCTCTGACTCTTCCAAAAATTTGAGGTAATGATTGTTCTTAATACTCTTGTTGGGACTCTTCTTTACTTCTAAGGTCATCAGTAAATAATGGACAAGCTTTTGCTGG
Organism: Sorex araneus; assembly: GCF_027595985.1. NCBI lineage: Eukaryota > Metazoa > Chordata > Mammalia > Eulipotyphla > Soricidae > Sorex > Sorex araneus. The sequence goes on along the minus strand of NC_073302.1, from coordinate 65,241,485 downwards.
TAGGCTTGTCGTTGGGTTCAGAGATTCTGATCATACTTATTTTTGCCTCCTGATTGTGTGTTGATGATTTCTACTCAGATCCTTTCTAGGGCATTGTATTCCACCCAGAGAAAACTGTGCACTTTGGTAAGGACATTTTGATGATATGAAAAAGGCTCACTTCACAAGTTGGTTTGTATCAAAAGAGTCAGCTCCACAACTGGGAGCTCATACAGATCAAGAAAAAGGAGGAAACTATGAGAATGTTTTCATACTAGATGTTTTGGTGAAGTTGGTGAATTTCTGGTACCCAAATCAGAGCTGTTTCATGTAGAGAATATCCATATATACTCCTTTCCCCCAAACCGGAAGGAAAATAGACCTGAAGCTTGTGACTAGATTCATTTCTGCTCACTTCACAGCAACAGCAAATGGAGGGTCTGCAAGGAGAGACCAGCTTTTTAGTTAAAGTGTCATAGACCAGCTGGGATTGGAAGTTCTTGGAACTCCAGAGGAGTTGAATTGTGTCAGACTGATGAATTATGTAAAACCTGTTTTTTCCCAGAGTATTATTAATCATCCTCAAGCAAATAAAGACATGCTAATTAATTTGTGGTGGATTTTACCTGCAAATGCCAAAGGAACTAACCCAAATAAAATCTTCTATTCTCTTCAAGACCAGCACTCTGTTAAATACTCCATGACTTAGCCAATTCAATTAGAAAGATGTGGGATTTTTTTTGGGGGGGGTCACACCCAGGGATGCACAGGGGTTACTCCTGGCTCTGCACTCAGGATTTACTCCTGGCGATGTTCAGGGGACCATATGGGATGCTGGGATTTGAACCCAGGTTGGCCGCGTGCAAGGCAAATGCCCTACCTGCTGTGCTATCACTCCAGCCCAATGTGGGGTTTTTTTGAAATTTAGTTTGTCTGTGGTTTTATAAGTCCTTTCTTGAAAGTGTAACCTAAAGTTGTATGTATGATGACATGCAAAATAAATGGATGGAATTTATTGCTATGATTTACAGAGGAACCATCATACACCAGACAATGTATTATCTGGTTTATATCTGTAATATCTCATAGGAAAGTATGTTAAAAATTAGACAGTTTATTGTTCTAATTACTGGGGATATAGATGAAGAGACTTTATGTGTATTTTCCAAGTCTCACAACTTAATAGTATTGAGATAAAATGCAAAGTCAGGTCAGTCTGCTGCCATACTCCATCCTTCTCTCAAGGAGACATACCACTGCACCAGTGAGATATACAAGAGCACATACACTAACTCCTTGTTTTTCAAAAGTTTGTGGTATTGTCTCTTCCCTTTTAAGAAAGGCCTATATGAGAACCTGTGACACTAACAGAAATGAACCCAAAGAGATTTTTTTTGATAAAGCGTACAACAAAACAGCAAGAGAGATGGTCTTGGAGTTAAAGTATTTGCCTTGTACTTGCTTACATTGTTCAAATGCTGGGTACCATGTATGGTCTCTTAAGCACCACCAGGGATCACTCCTGAGCATAGGGCCAAAAATAGTTCCTGGGGTACTTCTGTGCACTGTTGAATGCCACCCCAACAAATAAACAAAAAAAATCACCCTAAAATCCTCAACAGTTAGCCCCTACTTTGTGCCAAATGTTTTTGCTTTAATATGTTTTGAATAAAGTTCTGTAATTCACAATATTGCAAAGGATGGTTTCCAATGCACATTATTTCAATACCATACCCATAACTAATATATCTCTCTCCTTGCCCCAGCGACTCCAATACCTCTCCCTTTCAACTTACTAAGCTCATTTGTGTGGATTCGTGCTCCTATTGTTACCACTGACGCTTTGTTGCTAGATTGCTGTATATCTTTAAGTTCTACATATGAGAGATCACTCTTTTTTATCCCTTTCCTTAGTACTGACTTCATAATATTCTCAAGTTGTGTCCATGTTGCAGAAAGTTGCATTATTTTGTTCTTTCTTAGAGCTGCTCAGTATTCCATTGTGTATATATACCACAATTTCTTGATTCATTCATTCATAGTTGGGCATTTGTGTTATTTTTATATCTTGGCCATTGTACTAAGTGTGACAATGAAGATAGATGTGCATATATTCTTAAAAGTTAACGTTTTTGTGCTTTGAGGATAGATGCCAAGAAGTGGTGTCTCTGGGTCCTATGTGACAGATTTTTCGAGGTGCCACTCCTGAAACTTTGATGCCTGAGCACAAGCCCTTTTCCCAAAAGCTTTCATCTAGGCTGGGTGCTACCAAATTATTCCTGGTCTTAGGAAGGATAAATATTATTTTAGGTTTCATGTGTTTTTGTTTTTTGGAATGAGTTGGTAGGTAATAATTTGGGAATATTATAAAGTATTTCCATATTGCTTCTTCTCCAGCAGCTCCGACTTTGGGGGGCGGGGGGAAACGCCAAACAATAATAGTGAGTTTTTTGTTGAAATATTGAATGTAATCAAAGTAAAGAGAAAGTAAAGTGAAATTTATCAGCTACACAGGCGGGATGGGGGCTGGGGGGGGTGAGAGGGAGGTGGGGTGGGGGGGAAGTTTACTATGGTTCTTGGTGATGGAATATGTGCACTGGTGAAGGGATGGTTATTCGAGCATTGTATAACTGAGACTTAAGCCTGAAACCTTTGTAACTTTCCACCTGGTGATTCAATAAATAAATAAATAAAAAATTTAAAAAAAGTATTTCCATACAAATCATTAATAGTTGCTTCTTTGCTTTGTGTCCTTTCAGTTTATGAAAGATTTTACAGGAACACTCTACTTCTTTTGTTTTGTTTTGGTTTGGTTTTGGGGTCACATGCAGTAGTGGTCTTGTGTTACTCCTTCCTGGCTCTGTACTCAGCACTCTTAGCAGGCTTGGAGGACCATATGGGATACTGGGAGTTAGGCTGAGGTTGAACATGGGAAAGGCAAACACCTTACCTGCTGTACTATCACTTCTGCCCCAGAGACACTCTACTTTCAAGTAGCTGGGGAACCCTGTGCTACTAAACATATGCTAGTAACTGTCATATAAGCAAGTCACTTCTACCCTCAGCCTCATTTCCCTGCGCACCTCCCATCTATGAAATGGGATGATTATACCTGCCTCAGGACTTCTTTAATCAAACATGATATATGAATGAAATTAGCACTGGATCTGGGTTCTGACAAATGTTTTTGTATGTTGATAAAACAACTTTTATTCCTTTTTATTTCTGAAAGTCTGTATAGCCCTTCTTTCTCACCTTTGACCCCTCCCTACCAACATTCAACTTTTATGTGTTATATAGATAAACGTATCAATATTATTTCAATAAGCATGAATAAGTTAATTATTTGCCTGCATTTCTTTTTCATTCTGTCCTCTTCCATGATATAAAATAAGAAATATGGGTAAAATTCACTGTGACTTGCTCCATTCTTTAACTTCTAATAACAATCTTGCAAGCATACCCCACCTCCACCCCTGCCTTTATATGTTATGCTTTACTTTTGTCCTTTTCAGATGTCCTCATTGCACATGTTTTTGTTGCTGAATTTGTTTCTGCTAGAATCATGAATAATGAAAGTACCTGCTCTTCAGTGGAAAAGCAATGCATGGACTCACTCTGTTGGGTGGCCAAACAAAAAATAGAATAAGAAAATATGTTTACGAGTTGGTTGGGTTAGATAAAATGAAAAATGGCAAAGTTGAGATGAAGGGGAAAATGTTGCTTTTTGTAGGAAGAAAGAGGGAAAATTATATGGTAATGCGTGAATCTCTTTTTTTAAGAGTTTGAATTGTGGTATGTCTTCGGAAAAATAAAGACAAAGAGTATTTCCGAGTCCTGTTGCCCTTCAAAGAAAAGTAATACAGGGGCTGGAAAGAAAGTAAAACAGGTAGGGAGCTTGTCATATACAAGGCCAACCTGGGTTCAATCCCTGACATCCCATATGGTCCCCTAAGCACTGTCAGTAGAAATTCCTTAGTCCATGCCAAGTTTAATCACTGAACATTGCCAGGTGTGTGCCAAGAACAAAAGAAGGAGAAGTAGAAGAAGAAGTAGAAGAAGTAGAAGAAGAGGGAGCAGAGGGCGAAAACTAGGGGGGAAAATGTCCCTCCTTTGGCTATACCTTTCTCAGAGGCTCATATACTTTCTGAAATCTCCTTGTCACTAAAGTCTAAATTTTATCAATTCTACCTTTTCTCCTAGACATTGTTTTTTACTTTTTTTATGGAACAGTGTGTGTGTGTGTGAGTGTGTGTGTGTGTGTGTGTGAGAGAGAGAGAGAGATACAGAGAGAGAGAGAGAGAGAGGGAGGGAGAGAGGGAGGGAGAGAGAAAAAAGAGAGGGAGTGTCATACAGCTTGCACTCTACCATTAAGTTCTCTCCATGGCACTTCTCAACATTCATTTTTCAGTTCTACCATCCATGTGGATTTATATAAAGCGCCTGATAATGCCAGATTCCCCTCGTGGGAGTGAGGTTCTCACTTAACCATAGATGTGTGGTATACAACCTCCAAGGTGACCTTAATTATTCTTGTGGTATTCATACCCACTTGTAGCTCTCTCACATAATATGCTTTGATTTATTTGCATAGCTGACAGAATAGGAAGAGAGTGATGGCATCATTCTGATTTTAGATTATAAAAGATGCTGTAGCTTTTATTTTAATCACAAATATTCTCTCATGGATTGTTTGCTCTAGAGGAATACCAGCTGTAATGTCTTGAGGACATTCCAGAATTCAGTAGGGAGCGGTTACTGTGAGGAACAGAGACCTTTTTGACACCAGGCCTTTCAGAAGAAAGTCACGAGATGACTGCAGCCTCGCTGATGACTTTCTAGCAAAGCCCTCGAGATACGTGAAGCCATGCTCATATAGTTAAGTCAATTCCAGATTCTTTTTTTTTTTAAAGAAATATTTTATTGAACCACCGTGAAAACAAGAAAAAAAAATACAAAGCTTTCAGGTTTAAGTCACAGTCAAATACTGATTAAACCACCATCCCTTCACCAGTGCGCCCGTTCCACCACCAAGAACCCCAATACACCCCCCTCCCACCCCACCCCCCATCTAAGTAGCTAATGATATTCCCATTATTCTCTATATGTATTGAGTACATTTCATATTTCCATACAACACTCACTATTATTGATTGGAAATTTTCCCCAACAATCAGGCCTGCCGAATAGGCATCATCTAATAATTTCTCTTCATTGGTAAGAGTGAAGACTTTGAGTCCGCGCGGCCGCGATAGCGGCCACGCGGTTTTGGGTTTCTAATATTTTAGCTCAGTTCACAGTCAAAATGGATGGCTGCAAGAATCCGCTCTGGTGCCAAAATGGGTTAGGAGACCTCAGGATCACAGTCAATAGGCGTGGAGGCTCTGCTTCTCGTGCCGCGGCTCTCGGTTCATCTCTGGGCGGAAGGCGCGCCGGGAACACCCCCCCCTCCCAGGACCACCTACAGGCTACGTCACTAAAGAGAGTCCTACCTCCTGGTGGAGGGGTCTTAGAGGGTGGCTCTCACCGCGTGGCTGCTGCCACTGCCGCCATTTTCGCTCAGAAAAATGGGGTGGAGAGGGAAAAAAATCCCTCCCCGGGCTGCACAAGGTTGTAGCTCAGTTCACAGTCAAAATGCATGGCTCAAGCATCCGCTCTGGTGCCAAAATGGGTTAGGAGACCTCAGGATCACAGTCAATAGGCGTGGAGGCTCTGCTTCTCGTGCCGCGGCTCTCGGTTCATCCTCCAGATTCTTTTTTTTAATTGAAAAAATTATTGAAAAAATTACAAAGATTTCGTGATTGAGTTTCAGTCATAAAATGATTAAATCCCCATCCCTCCACCAGTGTATATTTTCCACCACCAATGTTCCCAATATTCCTTCTGCTACCCCCTCCCTCCACTTCACCCTCTGCCTCTATGAAAGATAATTTATCTCTCCTTTTGAGCATTATGGTTTGCAATACAGACACTGAGAGGCCAACATGTTTGGTCCTTTGTCTACTTTTTTCACACATCTTCCATCCCAAACGATCCCTCCAACCATTGTTGACTTAGTAATCCCTTCTCTATCCCAGCTGCCTTCTTCCCTAGCTCATGAGTCAGGCTTCTAACTGTGGAGCAATATTTCTGGCCCCTGTCTCTACAATTCCAGATTCTTAACTCTTAGAGACTGCAAGAAAAAGTACTCCATCTTAGGCCCACAATGTCCTACATGACAAACTTATGTCTCTGATTTTACCTTTTACTGCTTATCCTTGCCATTGTAATGAAACAGATCTTCCCTGTGTTTCACACACATACCAAACTCACCCACCTCTTGGTCTTTCCCCTTTCTGTTATCCTGTCCTGGAACATTCTTCTTCACATAGGCTACCTCCTAGTTAACGTTCTAGTACCTGAGAAAAGATCATCTTAGCAACTGGTTCTTACTCCAAAGATGTCATCTACACTGTTTTCCAAAATTACTTGTACTTTGTAAGCTTTCTTTATATTATACACACATGCCTGTATGTGTGTACATGTGTGTGATTTCAGTGCACTAAAGCTTGTTCCATAACCCTACCATCATATTAGCTGATTTAGGATTTTGACTTATTCATTAATACTTTACCAGGGTCTAGAGCAGTGTCTGATATCATTGTATACTGTATCACTGTAATCCTGTTGCTCATCAATTTGCTTGAGCGGACAACAGAAATGTCTTCATTGTGAGACTTGTTGTTACTGTTTTTGGCATATTGAATATGCCACAGGTAGCTTGCCATGCTCTGCTGTGGGCAGTGCCTGGCATATGTCAAATAAATATATACATAAATGAAGGCAAAACAAAAGTAAAAGAAAGTTCTATACATGTATATGAAAAGATTAAAACATATCTGATGTGTAACTAATATTTATTTACTCCGTTCTTTATAATCATAAGAATTAATGTAACTTGAAAGCAAATGCATCTTGCTGACATTTTGGAACCTGTGTGCATGCATTAATACCAATCAATTTAAATGTGTGTTTCACAGCAGGCCATCTAGATGAGAAATGCTGAAAATGGAGAAGGTGGACAACTTCTTAGCTGCTTTTTTTCTGGCACATTTAACATCATTCCAGTAAACTGAACTCTATGTTAATTAAAGGTTGTTTGCAGTGTGGTGATGGGTGTGGATAAAATCTTAATAATCTCTTACAGTTTGGACTTTATTAAGCCTCCAACCCCCAACAAAGTTATGTGGCCTACAGGTTTCCTTGAAATCTAGTCTTTTTTTAAAAATTTACTTTAAAATTTTAATAGTAGAATATTTTCTCAATAGTTTTATTATTTTTGGTGGGAAGTGAGAAATATAAAATATATACATGATATACCTAAGTGCCTATATTTGCTTTAATAGACATTTCTTTGCTTTTCCTTATTACAAAATGTGCTTATATTAGAAAATTTGAGATGTTAAGAGAATTAATTATTTGTAAGTTTATGCCTTAACCATAACTACTAACATTTTGATGTCTTTTATTCTTTTTTGCTTTTGTATGGTTTTTAATACTATTCTAAAATATGATTTATTATAACATGAATTTTATATTATTGAATATTATGAAATAAAAATAACAGGTGTATCTTATACTGAAAAGTGGACAATTAGTTAATAATTTTCTTCTCACAAAATTTGAGACTAGGTTTTCTTTTCTTTGTAAGTCTAAAATTCTAAATGGCTTTGGTCATTCTTAGCTGTTTAGATCATCTCTTTTATGTGCAGCTTCCCATTTGTGTGCTTCAAATCTTGAACCCTTTGACATCTTTATCTATCTTCTAATGTCAAAGCATATTAAAAAGTAATGGGACCTTATGTGAATTTTTTATTTGGTTAAACTAATAATATTTTCCTTATTGAATTACATATCACAAGTTTCTCTTGAAATTCAGCCAGAAGCTTTTACTCGTAAATTTTCACATAGTAGTTATCCATAATTTGTGAATCAGTCACATCAAACTCTTCCAGTTTTAAAGATTGCCTGGTATATTTGAAGAGACTAGGCACCATTCTCATATGCATTACAAGAAATAGTATGTCACAACTTAATCTGTTTAGCAGCTTTAAAATTCTTTTTGATAAAAATTGTTACATAGATCCTAATTTTAAAAATACTAATCTATGGGGGAAATAGTTCAATGGGTTGAGAACATGTTTTGCATGATTGGCCCCCTGAGCACAGCCAGGAATGATCTCTAAGAATTTTGCTGAGAGTAGCTCGTAGGCACCACTGGGCATGATCCCCCAAACAATATACACCCACCAAACAAGTTAATCTGTGAAACTACTTCTACCAAAAGAATAAGAAACAAATATATATGCAAAACAATGTGGTTGTCATTACTTCAGCATTATTTCAGTTGAGTGATTTCAGCTCTGTTGCACAGTCAAATCACATAAGTATTAAAGATAGACTTTATGCCAAAATTATATTCTCAGAATTTTCAGAGGGTTAAACAAAAATACCTCTCAGACATTCCAATGAGTAACCAGATTTGAGAAACGCCATTTTATTAACTTGTATACCAGAATTAGAGTAGAAACTATCTTTGGGAAAATACTTGGATAAGGAGCCTGAATTAAAAAGTTAGGCCCAGAGACTAGTGCTGTCCGGGATTTTGACTACAGGAGAAAGTTTAAACCAAGGTTTAAAAAAATTAGAGCTTATTTTGTAGCTCTTAAAAAAGAGGGTGAAGAAAGATATGCCTACGCATTATAAGACTGAGTAATCAGTCATGTAAAGAGCCAGTGGATGCTTTCCTGTGGTGGGGTATTTAAAAATGTTGACTGAGGTTTTCCCAGCAGGCCTTGGGAGGTCTGAGGACCCCCACTGGAAAATCTCAGTCAACTGTGGCTGTAGTTCAGTGCAAGTGCCTGACAATCTGATACTGTTTGGGCTTTGCTCTGCGTGTGTGTGTGCGCGTGTGTGTGTGTGTATGTGTGTGTGTGTGTGCATGTGTGTGTGTGAAAATGTGTGTGGTGGAGGTGTTGGGGCTCCCTTGCTGCATTTGGGAATGCTCAGGTGAGCAAGTAGTGCTGGAAATTAAATCCCGGTCAGTAGCATGCACCCAGCCTAAAACCATAGTACCATCTCTCAGTCCCTTCACCTTCATCTCCAGCCCTCACCCTCCCAGAACAAATTTATTTTGGAGGATTCAAATATTTCTCATTCAGGAAACATACAAAGACTTTAGAGATAAAGCCTGGGAGATTCTGTTCTCTCCAGTCCTTTTAGTCTTATGTCTTGTCGCTATCTTTAGCTTTTGAGTTCCCAGGAAAATTTAGAATTCACTTGCCCTTCAGGACCACAGTGCATAAGAGCTCAGTAAAGATTATGTGAGGCCTTTTGTGTGTGCCCAACCTCAGAGGTAATGTTCACATCTGTTTGTGTTCCCCCTGACTATATTCCTGGCTCAGCACCACAGTAATGGGAGGCTGGGAATAAATGTGTGTCCATCAGAAAAATAAGTGAGTTTTGGCGAGGGTGTGGTCAATCTGCAAACCCAGCACACAGGAATACAGCTTTCTGTGGATTCATAATGCCTGTTCACACTTGCCATTAGGCAGTTTTCCTGCATTTGTTATTTTCATTACTTTCAGAGGGCATCATTCTAGTGTAAATTCTGTGGTACACAGCAAAGACTAACTTCTGGGAGAAAGCTTTTCTATATTCTCTAAAAGAAACCACTTTTTTCTAAAAAAAATGGTAATTTTTAATGCTTAACTTGAATGTCTTATGTATTGTTACAAAAGCTTTTACTTTATCTTCTTTCTAGACGCTTGATTTTATTTTACTCTTAAATACTTTGTATAATTATTTTCGCTTGATGGAAATTGTGGAAGGATCTGAGCTAAAAATTTAAATCCTGGGGCTGGAAGATAGTATATTGAGTAGCCTATTTGCCTTGCACATGGTAAACCCAAGTTTAATTCTTAGCATCCCATATGATCCCTTGATAACTGCCACAAATTATCACTGAGCACAGTGCCAGGAGTAAACCCTAAGCACTACCAGTTGTGGTCCCCAAACCAAAATAAAAACCACTAAAATTCTGGGTTAATACAAGATAGAATATAGAAGGATCCTGTAGTTGAGGTGACAATGAATATGTTACCCTTTGGGAGACCTTGGGAAGGATTTTTGCTTTGTCCTTAGTCATAGAGTTAGCTCTTTAATCCAATTTACTTCATGGAATCCTCACTTGCCTTGTAGTCAACCATACAAATATACCTCTATATTTCTGTCTTTATACTTTAAAATAAGTTGGATTATATTGAAAACAGTTTTTTTTAAAAGAATCTCTATATTTATTTATTTATTTATTTTTTCTTTTTTGGTCACACCTGGTGATGCACAGGGGTTACTCCTGGTTCTGCACTCAGGAATTACTCCTGGTGGTGCTTAGGGGACCATATGGGATGCTGGGAATCGAACCTGGGTTGGCTGCATGCAAGGCAAACGCCCTCCCCTCTGTGCTATAGCTCCAGCCCTGAAAACAGGTTTCTTTTATTATTAATTTGTGAGTCACCATAAGGGTACAGTAACAGATTTACACATTTTCATACTTGTTTTTCCCTCATACAATGTTTGAGCATCCCTTCTTCTACCAGTGTCCATTCTCCACCACCAGTGAACCCAGTATCCCTCCCACCTCCCAATCCCATCCCTCCTCCCCTGCCCCCTCACCCCCGCCTTGGTGGCAGGGCATTCCCTTTTGTTCTCTATCTCTCCTTCTGGGTGTTGTGGTCTGCAATAGGGGTATTGAGTGGCCATCGTGTTCAATCTATAGTCTATTTTCAGCACGCATCTCCCCTCCTGAGTGGGTCCTCCAACCAGAGCTTACTTTGTGTTCCCTTCTCTATCTGAACTGCCTTTTTCCCCAGAATGTGAGGCCAGCTTCCAAGCCATGGAGCCAACCTCCTAGTACTTATTTCTACTATTCTTGGGTGTTAGTCTCCTACTCTGTTATTTTATATTCCACAGATGAGCACAATCTTTCTGTATCTGTCTCTCTCTTTCTGACTCATTTTGCTTAGCATGATACTTTCCATGTTGATCCACTTATATGCAAAATTCATTACTTCATCTTTTCTAACATCTGCATAGTATTCCATTGTGTAGATGTACCAAAGTTTCTTTAACCAGTCATCTGTTCTCGGAAACTTGGGTTTTTTCCAGGTTCTGGCTATTGTAAACAGTGCTGAGATGAACATCTTATAAGTGCAAATGTCATTTCGACTATACCTTTTTGCTTCTCCGGAATATATTCCCAGAAGTGATATTGCTGAGTCCAATAGGAGCTCAATTTCTAAGTTTTTGAGAAGCATCCATATTGTTTTCCAGAAGGGCTGAACAAGTCGGCATTCCCACCAACAGTGTAGAAGGGTCCCTTTCTCCCCACATCCCCTCCAACAGCGTTTGCTTTTGTTCTTTTGGATGTGTGCCATTCTCTGTGGTGTGAGGCGGTATCTCATAGTTGTTTTGATCTGCATCTCCTTGATGATTAGTGATGCAGAGCATTTTTCATGTGCCTCTTGGCCATTTGTATCTCTTCTTTGGAAAAGTTTCTGTTCATTTCTTTGGCCCATTTTCTGATTGGGTTGGATGTTTTTTCCTCTAAGATCAGGGACAAGACAAGGATGCCCACTCTCACCACTTCTATTCAACATAGTACTGGAAGTACTTGCAATAGCTGCTAGGCAAGAAAAAGACATTAAGGGCATCCAGATAGGAAAGGAAGAAATCAAAGTCTCACTATTCGCAGACGATATGATAATATATCTAGAGAAGTCTAAAACCTCTACTAAGAAATGCTTAGAAACAATAGGCTGATACAGTAACGTTGTAGGCTATAAAATCAATATGCAAAAATCCATGGCCTTCCTATATGCCAACAATGAGTCAGAGGAAAGGGACATGAAAAAAGCAATCCCATTCATAATTGTGACCCAGAAAATCAAGTACCTCGGAATCAGCTTAACCAAGGAAGTAAAGGATCTCTACAAAGAAAACTATAAAACTCTACTCCATGAAATTAAAGAGGACATGAGGAAATGGAAACATATCCCCTGCTCATGGATAGGGAGAATCAATATTGTCAAAATGGCAATACTCCCCAAAGCACTATACAGATTCAATGATTCAATGTGATCCCTATAAAGATACCCATGAAACTTTTCAAAGAAATGGATCAAGCTATCCTGAAATTCATATGGAACAACAAATGCCCACAGATAGCTAAAACAATTCTCGAGGAAAAGATGATGGGAGGCATCACCCTCCCTCACCTTAAACTTTACTAACAAAGCAGTAACAGTTAAAACAGCATGGTACTGGAATAAAGGCAGAGCTGCAGACCAATGGAACAGGGTGAAATATCTCTACACACAACCCCAAATGTATGATCATCTAATCTTTGATAATGGAGCAAGAAATGTGAAGTGGAGCAAGGAAAGCCTCTTTAACAAATGATGCTGGCACAACTGGGCAACCAAATGCAAAAGAATGGGCTTAGATCTCGACATGACACCATGCACAAAAGTCAGATCAAAATGGATTAAAGACCTCAACATCAGACCACAATCCATAAGGTACATTGAAGACAAAGTCGGCAAAACCCTCCACGATATTGAAGCTAAAGGTATCTTCAAAGATGACACGCAACTGATAAACCAAATGGAAACAGAGATAAACAAATGGGACTATATTAAATTAAGAATCTTCTGCACCGCAAAAGATACAGTGACCAGAATACAAAGACAATACCCCTCCGATAAGTGGTTGATATCAAGGGTATATTAAGCACTGGTTGAACTCTACAAGAAAACAGTTTTGTATAGTGATTTCTTCACTTAATATAATGCCATGAACATTTCTCCATATCATCAATTATTTTGAGAGTTTGAATTTTAATTATAATCACATATTTATTTATTTAAATATTATCATAAGGGATATAGTATAGAATAATAAAAGTTCTCTGATTCTGCCACCAGATGCTCTGCCTTCACGATGTCAGCTGTGTGGCTTGGGCAGGCATTCCCACACTACTGTTTTATTGTGACTAGAAATTATAAATGTTTTGTTTATTTGATAACTAGTGAATTTGAGCCCACTTCACCTGCTATTAGCATTGCACCAATTTATTCTTCTCTAATCAGTTTTCCAGGATTGAAATGTTACTTCAAAATGGATATGGGTTCATGTTTCTCTGTTAGTGAAGAAATTTGTCACAAAGAAAGGAAATCTGCCTCAAAGAAATGATTCAGGTTCATCTGTATTACAAAATACACTGCACCTGTGGTTTTTTTTTTATTTTATTGAATCACTATGAGATAGTTACAAGCTTTCATGTTTGGTTACAATCACACAATGATCAAACACCCATCCTCTCACCAGTGCACATTCCCCACCATCAGTATTCCCAGTATACCCCACCTTTCCCACCCTCTCCCTGCTCCATGGCAGACTCTCTCTCTACTTTTGGGCATTATGGCTTGCAACACAGACATGAGAGGTCATTATATTTGGTCCATTATCTACTTTCAGCACTCATCTCCCAGCCTGACTGATTGCTCCAGCCATCATTTTCTCAGTGATCCCTTCTCTATTCCATCTGCCTTCTCCCCTCTGCTCATGAAGCAGTCTTCCAGCTATGGCACAATCCTCCTGGCCTTTGTATCTTCTCTCCTTGGGTGTCAGCCTCATGTTATGTTATTCTATACTCCACAAATGAGTACAGTCCTTCTATGTCTGTCCCTCTCTTTTTGACTCATTTCACTTAGCATGATACTCTCCATATCTATCCATTTGTAAGCAAATTTCATGACTTCATGTACAGTCCTTCTATGTCTGTCCCTCTCTTTTTGACTCATTTCACTTAGCATGATACTCTCCATATCTATCCATTTGTAAGCAAATTTCATGACTTCATCTCTGCTAACAGCTGCATACTATTCCATTGTGTAGATGTACCAAAGTTTCTTTACCAGTCATCTGCCCTGAACGTGCCCAATATCCTCTGATCTCGGAAGCTAAACAAGTTAGTAAGCCTGGTTAGTACTTGGATGGGAGACCACCTGGGGATACACCTGTTTCTTTGAGCAACTATTCCAAAGCTATGTGAAAAATCAATCCCTATGAAGATATCTAGGTGAAAAATCAAGTGAGTAAGGTAGATAAATATGTATGAAAGGGGAAACAAAAGACCAGAGAGCTGTGCTTGCCAGAAGGTTCATATTAGAATCTCATTAGGACATGATTTAGAACTGAGAATCATCAGCTTTCCAATAGTGATGCGCTAAGCACAGGAGGGCTAGCTGCATAACCTGCCAGACAGTCTGGCCAACTTTACTGTACTGTGCATGGAACCCATGGAAATAGTTTACAATCAGTCCTGTTGGACAACCCTCAGCTGACAATTTCTTGAATAAAATAGAATTGATCTATCTGAGTGGGAGAAGGAAACACTTTATTGAAAAGAGGTGGTTGTACTATTACTTTCACTCTTTAAGGAAAGCAAGATGATATTTTTCTTATTCTTTTAAAAGGCTTAGATCACTTGACAGATGATCAGTATGATAAGCATAAGAATAAATAAATGTTTTTCTTTAGATCTTGAGGACATCACAGGGTTTTTTAAAAAAATTAGATAATATTGATGGATATCATGTTTTCTTTAAACTAGTTCAGTAGCATAGTAGAGTAGGATTACAATGGGGTAAAAATATATCAGGAACATTTTCAACATCATGTAAAAGGTAAACATATTTAGTAGATAAGTACTAAACTGTCTTGGTTGATTAATAAGGAACCTCAATAATTTAACTAGGCTTTTATTTTCATGATTGTTAGGTAATGAGAGTCATCTTTCTCCAGGTATGTGGGAGCAACTCTCCACTGAGACAGAGAAGGCATTTCTTCCCATTGAGTGGACAGGAAGCATGTGTAGGTTTTGACATGACCTACATAAACATTTTTATGTTACATAGTTTGAGAAAAATCTGAAATGAACACTGTGTTTACAGCTTAAAAGATGGATGAGAGATAATAAGTAGCAGGTAGGGCATTTGCCTAACATGCAAATGACTGGGATTTGGTCTCTAGCACTGTACATGTTCCCCTGAGCACTTCTAGGAGTGATCCCTGAGCACAGCACTAGGTTTCACCCCCAGCAATCCACCCTACCCCCTGCTTAAAAAAAGAAAAAAAGAAAGTTGAATGAAAAGTGACATTGGTCAGCTGGAGAAAGATCTCAATGGGTTTATACTGAAGAAGACAAGTTCTTGGGAAGCCAACCAAGAAAAAGCTACTTTTTGGCTAGCTTAACACTGAGGAAGGTGAGCTATCCTTTTTGGAGGACTCTTATGATCAGTAAACCTTCATTCCCTTTTTTGTGAACTATTTGGGAAGGGCAGTTGATGTAAGGAGTCTGAGAACTTCAAATAAATTTATTTTTACTTAAAGACTTTAATATTGTATGATGGTATATCTTATATGTGTTTGCATATAACATTTGTATACATGATATATCACTGTATCACTATCATCATGTTGTTCATTGATTTGCTCGAGCAGGTGCCAATAACGTCTCTATTCATTCCTGTCACATGCTAGTGTAGCCCAATGGCATACTGGGGGCTCTTTCAGGGTCAGAGGGATGAGGACCATCATTGTTACTGTTTTTTTCATATCGAGTATGCCATGGATAGCTTGCCAGGCTCTGCCATGTGGACGGGATATTCTTGGTAGCTTGCTGGGCTCTCCGAGAGGGATACATGATATATAATGCAAACAATTATTATTTTATTAATAAATGTAGATACAATTAGATTCAGAAATTACCTGTTAGCAGGAAAACAAGTTACTCAAGAAATATAAATGGAATTAGTTTATGTCCCATTAATACTCAAAAGAATTGTAATAATTTTATATCTGCTCAGTATCAAGCACAGTGCTTGAAAAGAAAAGGTTCTCAAGAAATACTGGCACTGCTTCAGTCAGCTTAATCAGTGGCTGAATAAATAGCAGTACTCCTACATTAAAAAAAATACTGGCAAATCCACCCACAATTATAAATGGATTAACTGCAAGATACATTATATATTTCCCATTTCACTAGCACACAAAATTCAGCATTCATTAAACACTGGGTTCTACTTTGCTCTTTCCACAAAGTGTCGTATATGGCTCTATATTCCTCCTTAAAAAATAGATGAACATAGAGAGTGTCCATATGTTATTTTACAGTTGTATGTACTTCTGCTTCTTCAGGTGAATTAAATTAAATATATCCTATAGTCTCCTATTGTTAGGTATTGAGGGATAGGCCCCAAATCCTACTATTACAATTGAGACTTTAATGAATAGTTTTGTTTTCTTGCAACATGTAAAAATTAATTGGTTATTGATTATGCAGATGTATTTAGTTTGTGAAGATTCATCAAGCCATACTGGTGTAATTTGTGCAAATATATATATAATTTTAAACTTGAATTTAAATACTTTTAAATTAGCATACTTATTTAAATTCATTCTTATCTAAATACCTGCACATAATGAACATATATGACTAAAACCAAGAAAACCAGAAAGAAGACATAACAAACTAGAAACAATTAAAACAGTTTCTTATAAAGGTGGGAATATGGTGCAAAGAATAGGGAGAAGAGAAGATTTATTACTCATTTTATATAGTTTTGATGTTTTACATTTTCAAACATAAGTTAAATTACAACGGAGAAATAACCAATCTTTCAATTGATGCAAAAAGTAACAAGACATTTAATTATATTTCAAATTAATAACATAAGTATACAGAGAAATTTATTTTAATTGACTTTTGAATTGTATTCTTCAACTCTCAGTGGGATATATTCTATGGACAAGAAAGAAAGCAGTCTTAAATTAAATGTCAGTGTAGTGATTTATTATTTGTAATGGTTTTGGTGTCAGATGTATTGTAGGACTGAAAAAAAAAACTGAAAAGATAGGGGCCACAGTAAGAGTATAGCAGGTAGAGCATTTGCCTTGCACAAGGCCCACCTATGTTTGAACCCTGGTATTCCATATGGTCCCTAGAGCACCTACAGGAGAAATTCCTGAATTCAGAGCCAGGAGTAATGCCTCAATATACAGTACTTTTATGAGTGAGGCCCCAAAATCAGAAACAAAAACAAAACTCAAAAGATATAATCTTTCTAAACACTAAACAATGGGAGAATGAGTAAACATGCACAGTTATATTTTGAATACTAGATAGCCATGAAGAACTGTGGTGTGAAGACTAGACCAGGGTAGGGGGCAGAGAAATAGTACAGTAAGCAGGGAACTTGCCTTGTTTGCTGATATCCTGAGTTCTATCTCTGACATTTTACATGGTTGCCAGGAGTGACTCCAACACCAGGAGTAAATGCTGAGGACCAACAGGTGTGTGTTCAAAAAAAAATGAGAAAAATAAGACTGCTCCATAAGAATATGTTCATGTAAGGCTTTAAAATATTATTTGCATAGCACTATAGCACTGTTGTCCTGTTGTTCATCGATTTGCTCAAGCGGGCACCAGTAACGTCTCCATTGTGAGACTTGTTATTGTTTTTGGTATATTGAATATGCCATGGGTGGCTTGCCAGGGATACTCTCGGTAGCTTTCTGGGCTCTCTGAGAGGGACAGAGGAATTGAACTCGGGTCGGCTGCTTGCAAGGCAAATGCCCTACCTGCTGTGCTATCGCTCCAGTCCATTATTTGCATAACAGTCCAAATTTTATTAAATAAAATTGCTTCAAAGTGTAGATAGAAGAGAATTTTGAAGTCAAAATGAAAACCTCAAACTTCCTTCCAGGCAGGCTATGCCTTTTCAGAATCCCTTTACTACTCTTAGTAGGATCTCCTCTCCCTCTGCTCACCCATCTTCCTCTTGATCTACTGAAGGTCCTTGAGATAGGCGTAAAGGTTTGAGAGCTTTTATTTCCTCTAGAAGGGACAATGGGGAAAGACTTGAACAGGCACAAGTTTCAAGGGCAAGAAGAGGAGATCCCAAGGAAAACATACTCTGGGAATAAAAGAATTATGAGACAGAAAAAGCAACCTGAGGTCCAGAGCAAAGGTGAACAAGGGAAATGACTTTGGAAGGTAAACTGGAGCATAAGCCAAATTTGAGATTGGACTTTTCCTATAAAAGGTGGAAAATTAAAATGCAAAAGACTAAAGACACTTAAGGGTGTCTCACGTATTTATAGCTTAATGTGAAAGAACAAACTGAAGGAAAGTTTGGGCAAAGAGAAGACCATAAAGTCTTCAAGCTTGAAGTTTCTTGAGAGAAAATAATTCTGATGATAACAGACTGTGCATCTACAGTTTATGGGTTCTTAGCACATAACCAGGTATTATACGAAACATATCTAGGTCCAGTTTGAGTTCTAACAATACTGTGCAGAACTATTATCCCAAATTAATACAAAAATAACCTACCAAAGGTCATAATCCTAAAGTAGGTCAAAGTCTTTTTTTGGTTTGTCTTTCATGACCAATTTTTATTCTTTTCCTATATAAAATGTAGATTCACCATTACTTATTTTACTTGTTAATTATTTTTTTAATTGAATCACTGTGAAATACAGTTACAAAATTGTTCATTATTGGGTTTCATACAAGTCATACAATGTTCCAACACCTGTCCCTTCACCAGTGTACATTTCCCACCACCAATGTCCCCAGATATCACCCCCCGTGCCTGCCTCTATGGCAGGTACTTTACTTCTCTCTCTGTCTCTCTCTATTTCTCTCTCTCTCTCTCTCTCCCTGTCTCTCTCTCCTTTTGGACCTTATGGCTTGCAATATAGATACTGAAAGGTTATCATGAATATTCTTTAAGTAGGTCAAATTCTTGAGGCCAAACTCTCCTCATCAATAACGTGCATATGAACAAAGGAGAAAAACCCTGAAGGCAATTTCTGTACCAAAGAATTCACCTAGTGTGTTTTCTCAGGAGTTGATAAACTACCAAATATGGCCTGAGAACTAAGAAGGATTTTAAACATTTAAATGTCAAGGACTATATTAGTCTTTTGGTGAAATCAGTTGCTTAATTTTGTCTCTTGGCCTACAAGATCTGAAATATTTGTTCTCATCCTTTTATAGAAAAGGATTACTGGCCGCTGTCTATTAGGATATCCCAGATCTCTGCCCACATTTGGCTGCAGCATCTCCCTGTGGCTCTTTGGTCCTCCTACCAAGAGGTACCTCTTCACCCACATTACTTCTGCAGACAAGCTGATGTGAAAGAGTTGCATTGGGCACATCTGTGAGCCTGATAAGAAAAGGCAAGAGGAGAGGAATTCACAGCTCAAATGTAGGTTACGGAGCCATGGAGGAGGGCAAACTAAGGGTGGAAAATTTATGAGATATTACATGCAAAATCCCCTGTGACTCAGCTAACTCTGCAGCTGAGGTTGTGAGGTTGTAGTTTCTACTACATGGAAACTTTTTAAGAAGTGGGTGGATAGTTTCACAGGAGACCGAGATAACCATTTGACTCTGATTAGTAAAGATTCTGATGTAGACAGATAGATAGGAAAGGACCCTATGGCAATGAAATTCCTAGGAAGTATTGGAACCAATAACCCCCACCTGCAAAAAGCCCACCTTGTGAGCTTAGGAAAAAAGGCCTCTTAAGACCCTTACCTGGTGCCAGCACAGACCAGAGGATGGACCATTCTCTGAGAGTAACTCCAGTAGAAACAAAAGCCAAGGAAAGGGATTTTGAAGAAGACCATCAACCAATCTCAACTTTACTCCCTTGGCAACCAACCACCCTAGCAATAGACTCTTATCTGGGTAGAAGGCCCCATATAGGACAGCCTGAGAGAAGCCCTATAAAAGCTAACTTGAACAAAGGAAGCCACAATATGCTGCATGAGCCCGTGTGCTGTTTGTGTCTATGTGGCCAAGTTACATGTGGTATCCAAGCACATGTGCTGCCTACATCTCTTATCGTGAGATGTGTATTGGGGTCCTCTCTGACTTCAGAGAAGTTTGTGTTCTCTCTTGATCTCATTACACACTCAGTCTCTCTCTGTCTCTGTCTCTCTCTCTCTCCCAACCACCATTCCTTGGAAAGTCTCCACATAAACATTTGTTTTTACTTCACAGCTCCTTTACTCCTAAAATTCTTTTCTGTAGAAAGGCAAGGACCTGGAAGGCCCGAATAAGACCCAAGTCTGGTTTTCCTGCAAAGAGCAATTCCTCATTCCAGCCTGAGTTCATGGCTCCCCGAGATATCGGATGGTGGGGATTAACTCCAGTGCCACGAAGGACAAGTTGACATCAGGTGTGCCTTGATGGCTATCTAGCGGGACTGGCGGGACTTGAGATCTGTGCAAAGAAGGGGCTCATCTCAGACTTTATCAGATCTAGTTTTCTCAGTCGCCTATGGCAGAGGTGAATTGGGAGACAATGGCTGTCTCTTTCCTCTCCACTTCACATAAGCCCTCTGAGGGCCCACCAATTTCAATTCTATTTTAAAATAGCAAAACTGTACAGGTATAGGTAATCTTTGGCTCAGGGGAGAAGAAACAGAAGCTCAATGGCAGAGATCAGCAGCCTCGAAAAGAAATGCTTTCTGGGCAGCCCAAACGCATGATCTGAAATTAAGAAATAGCAAACTGCAAAGAGGACATCTTCTGAAATGGAACTTGCTGGGGGGGTGATTGGGATGGGCTTGCAAAGCATGGTAGCCCACAGGAAGAAGAGCTGGAGGCCTGAGAGGCTGGGCACTCTCAGGGTTTGACAAAAAAATATTTTTAGTTTGAAATCTCTTTAACTCACAAGAAAGATTCCAATTTCTTCTTCATTTCTAGATTTACATCCACACTTTTTTTTTTTTTTTTTGCTCAAGTATCTAAAAGAAGTTTGCAGGCATCACAGATGATCTGTTCCAGAATGTAACTCTCAGGAGCAGGGCCCGTTTCTATGGAACACCAAACCAACCAGAGGGAAACAAATCCATTAAAAAAATGTATTCAATTATGCAGCAGAACCTCCGCGAAATGATGTTCATGAAAAATGGACTAGTCCCTGACATTCCATTTGCTGTCAAACGAACAAACATCTCCGAATGCAGCAGCTATGTGTACCTGGGTCGAGAACTCAACAGGAGGAATGACTTGGTGCCAGAACTGTGCAGGAGAAAGAGAGCAGTATGGAACGCCATCAATAGCGTGAAAGAAGTGGTTAAGAGGATGAAGAACCTCTGGCTCTGCACACATCTTTTCGACTCCACCATTTTTCCTGCAGAAACATATGCCTCAGAGATCTGGACCCTAGGAAAACAGGATGAGAACACTATTAGGGTATCCCAAAGAGGAATCGAAAGAGCTATGCTAGGAGTATCATGTTTCACTCAAGTGAGAGAAGGAATCCAGAGTTCCGATCTCCATCGACGATCAAGAATCAGGGATGTTGTCTCATTTGCCAAGGCTTTGAAAATCAGATGGGCCGGGTACATAATGTGATTCAGAGATGACCGCTGGACTAGAGCTGTTACCGACTGGATTTCACGGGATGCCAAAAGACTGTGTTGGCCACCCACCAACGAGATGGTCAGAATTCTTCGTCAAAACCCTGAATAAACAATTTGAGGCTCTTCGTGTTCCTGGAGCGAACAGATATCATTGGGCTACACTAGCACGTGACAGGACAAATGGAGACATTACTGGCACCTGCTTGAGCAAGTCAAAGATCAACAGGATGACAAGTGATACAAGTGATTCAATTATCCAGAGAGTTTGAGCTCAAAGTTTCCAAATTGTCCCCCAAATCTACCTGGTAACTGTTTCCCTCTCCAATTTAGGATGCAGTCAATGTTCATGTATTGCAGCTGGCAGTTATGTCTTTTTAGTAATCCCCAATTTAGACTAGTACCTGATTTTTACTTAAAGTCAGACTGCTTAAGTTATAATTTACATAAATATAAAACTTTTATATTTTAATATAAAACCCATCCACAGCCAAGCTCAAGGCCTCTCTTCACACACTCGGATGAGCCTCATGCATGAAGGAACTAGCAGAGGAACCCAGGTGTACGGAACCCGGGGCTGATATTTCCAAGCCTGCTTGGATCAGGACTGGGCCTCTTCCGCCCAGATCCCTCATTTTCCAGTAGCTAGGCAGTCACACCCAGAAACTGCACCCCATGTCGTGTAATCCCACCAATGGCCAACATCCAGAGACTATAAAACCAAGCTCCTGGAAACCTAGTTCTCCCTCTTGGAGAACCTGGAAAGCTACAAAGAGTTTCCTGCCCGCATGGAAGAGCCTGGCAAGCTCCCTGTGGTGTATTCATATGCAAAAACCAGTAACAATGATGGGTCTCATTCCCCTGACCCTGAAAAAGCCTCCAATGCAGCACTGTTTGGAAGGACGTGTAAAAAGAGGCTTCTAAAATCTCAGGGCTAGGACAAGTGGAGATGTTACTGAGACCGCTCGAGAAAATCAACGATCAACAGGATGATGATGATAAAACTTTTAACTGTTCACTTTTTTTAAATGTAGAATTGTAGTGTAGAATTTTGACAAACAATTCTGTTACTGCCATAACAAGCTAGACATTATGTTCATCGCCCTACAGAATTCCCTTACATCTCTTCATTCTCCGTCTTTCTCCGATTTAGATCCCCACTGATAATTATCTTTGTTTTCTTTGTCCTTATAATTTTAACTTGTCTAGAACAGTACTTAAATAGAATCATTTAATATGTAGCCTTTTGAATCTGCCTTCTTTTACTTAGCATAATTAAAACTCAAGATTTATCATTTTATTGCATGTGTTAGTCCCTTGTTTCCTCATATTGATGAGTACTGCTTGGCATGGATGTACCATTATTGCTTTACTCACTAATGAGTTAGAACAAATTTGGGTTGCTTTCATTTCCCAAATGATTGAGTTCTTTATTAGCTTTGTTGTTATATCTCCATCTTAAGTGACAGTGTCCATCTTTTGATAATGAAAATTTGGTGTATGAATTTAGAGTCCATCAAGAAAAGTACTAAGTTGAAACCCTGTTCATTGCATAAAGTATAGTGGCATTATAGGGGCAGAACCAGACATCCTACATAAAAATTTAGAGGCTCCAGTGTTGTCTCTCCCCACAACAAAAGTCAAATATCCAGTTAATGGTATTAGCATTGCCAACTCTGTTCTTTGTGCTCAACAGTGGAGGTATTAATTTCTTAGTTTTAGTTTTTGATGAGACTAAAGTTTGTTCAGCTTCTCCATAGACAGTGAAGATTGAAAGCAGAGGACTGGAGACAAAATGGCCAAATTCAGTAGAAACTTTATTTGAGAATAGAAAGGAAAGGGAAGAAAGCTGGGAACATGAACATCTTTAAGGAGAAACCCCAGGAAAAGTAGAAAACTTTCATTCTCTTTATTAGTGGATGGATGAGCACTTTGCGTTGGGTTAAAGACATGCAAGATGGAAAGGAACTGGAGAAAAGCAGAATATTTGAAAGAATTATCTTTTGTATATATTGGGTGCATATCATGGGCATAATCTTGCTCAGGAATTTCCCCCTGGGGACTTTTTTTCCTGATCTCATCCTGCCTCCTTTCTTTTCACCCCTCTTTCTGGATCAGTGAGAATGATCTTGGAATGTACTTTGAAGCTATTCTTGACCGCATAACCTTCAAATCTAATTTTAAGTTTTGTTGGCAATTTCTTGAGCTTTATTGTTCAGATTTCTTTTTTATGTATGATAGGAAAAATTGATTATTTGCAACTGAGAATCTGACTGTACACACAAGTAGTTTAAATGACACCTATTTTCTTCTGACAATCAAAAGTAAAGAAAAGGTAGGTTCCCTAGCAAGATACTGATTCAAGTTAAAAATCTTTCTTTTCTGTGATATGGGGTATACTGACATTGAAGAAGGGAGAAAAGAATATGAAAATCCCATGGAATTTTAGGCAAATGAGTTTTCTATTGTGCAAGGTATAAAATTGTTTGTTGGTCAATATTAGCAGACATACCAGTGTTTCACTTTGAGTCCTCTTGGATGCAGACATCAAGGAGGGTAAGAACTTTATATATATATGTTATATATATAAAGTCTAAATATATCTTTTATATATCTTATTTCTTACTTCCTCTCTTCATCATTTTTCACAGGGAATGCTGTGGGGAAAGAAAATGTGGGGAAAGTCTCATATTAGAATAGAGCTCTGTCAAAGAAAAATGGGAAGAAGGAAGGGAAGGGGAGAATGGAGGGAGGGAGGAAAAGAAGGAGAGCAGTTTAGGACAAACAGGCTGTAGGGAAGTTTGAAAAATGGGATTAGTCTGAGGAGTAAAGAAAAGACTGCCTGCTAGAGGCATTGTTTTAGTCATCATGTTGGCTTTCATACCCTTCATCAACAGGTCTTGGCTAGGAGTAACTTAGGGGTAGACTGAGCTTTGAATGTCAAGTAGATCCTAGAAGTAAGTCCTGCTGGAGTTACAGAAGGGGGCTGCCTGCTTATTGTTCTCCCAAGAGCAGTTATCTCTTGGAGGGAGAGCTGGACAGTGCTCTTCCGTAAGTGTGGCTGCACATAGTAGTAGCTTGTTTGGACTGTGTGGGTCCATTTGCCTTAGGCAACCCAGAGGACATGGACTGTTTAGATGTAAATAATTCACTGATCTTGTGAAGATATACTAAAAGGCGGTTTTAATATTTTTTTATTTGGATAATTGTACTAAAAGGCAAGCTGGCATTTCAAGTATAGCTCAGATAGCTATTTAAGATTTCTAACACTTGACTTAGGACCTAAAGCTTCAACTACACAGGGGGCCTACTCAGTAGTGAAATAAAGCAAGGGTGATTGCAAAACAGCTTCTTGTATAGAGGGTGGAAGAAGGTGAAGCAGTTGCAAACTCCAGGGAAATGGCCATCCGAGATTTGACTTCTGATAAATTTTAAATCTATATATATTATATATGTACATTAAAGTATTAAAATATATTTACTTACATATTAATGCCTGTATTAGTACATATTATATATTTACATCCTCTCCAGTACTTGTAATTGTCAATGTTTTTAGTTTTAATAATTTTAATGAGTATGCAGTGTTGTCTTTTTGTAGTATTAATTTGTGTTTCTCTGATGAACAAGGGTGATAGTAAGTTTCTTTTCATTGGTTTATTATTCTTCACATATCTTCCCTATTTAAAGTATCTTTTCATTTCATTTGCTACATTTATTGGGTTGTGCTATTCTTATTTAGTTGTAAGAATTGTTTATATTCTAGATACAAATCTTTAATGAGATGTGTATGTGTGTTTTGTGAATGATTTTATTTGTGACTTGTTTCATTTTTTTAACTTGTCTTTCAAGGTGCACTTTTTTAAAGCTATACACAAGTCCAAGTTGCTAGTCTTTTGTGATTTGTGTATTTTGTATTCCATCTAGGTAGTCTTTGTGCCTATCCTGACTTCACAAAGGCTTTTAGTTGTACTTTATTTTCTGGAAGTAGTATAGTTTTACCCCTCACTCTTTAGTCTAAAATCCGGTTCAAAATTATTTTAATTTATGTGTAAGTTGAGGGTTAATAAGTATTTTCACTAAATTAGTATTTACTACCTATAAGTATTATTATTGTTATATATTTTAATTGTTTTTTGTTTATGATTCTGTAGAATTTCAAGGGTATAACTATATTTCTCTAAATAAAGCTCATTGCAATCATAATTAAAGTTTCAGTGCCACCCATCATAAAAAATTATCTCTCCTTTATCTCTCCCACCATTTTTCCTATAACCACAAATTTTCCCTGAATCTGAGGGGTTTTCTTTTGCCAGTTTGATTTGTTTAGACTATTTTTGATAATGCTACTATGAACACAGGGATGATAATCTCCCTTTAATTTTTTTTGTATGGTTTATTTGTTTGTTTGGAGGCCATTCTCAGTAGTACTCAGGGCTTAGTCCTGGATCTATACTCAGGAATCACTCCTGGCAGGGTTTGGGGGACCATACAGGGTGCTAGGGATTGTGAAACTAAGTCTCTTCTTCCACGTGGTCACTCATCAAAGATCTTCCTTTTTTGTACAAGCTGCAGAGACTTTATGAAGTCTTTTCTATATGAAGGGGTTGGTCTGCAAGTTAGAAGGGTAAGCCCTCCTTATCGTGATATATTTATACTATTTCGAAACCTTATCTAAAAATAGAATCCTGTGATATTTAAAATCTCAAAGATTTTTGAAGGGAACTAATCAAACTTTCTACTTAATAATGCAGAAATAGAAACATCATTAATTTCTTCCTGCACTATACACATTGTGACCATTTACCCTGTGCCATACTCTAAATTGGGTACTGGTTTAATAGAGACAGATTCCCCAAGGAGTCATATTTTCTGCTTTCTAATTTGTTGCTTTTTTATGCAATCATTGGGAAAATAAAAGAAATGAGGAAAAGAAACTCTTAGATGCTAGGATATGGCCACCCAAATTATTCAGTCTTGGCAGCTTGAACCTGATGACTGAGCTTCAATAGCCTTAAATTCTTAGTGACTTCTATAAGAATCTTTGGTTCTCAAGTAATTTATTTAGATAAGTTTTCTGTAGCTCCATTGTTGGCAGATAGATCATGTGAGATATATACTTAAGTCACATGTGTATTGTTTTTTATATGTGTATATATTATATACACATTCTAAAGAGACATATGCAATGTAAAGCAAGCTAGCCATTGAGGCCTTGAATCTACTTTATCCTAAGAGTTTACTCATTGGGCTGGAGTGATAGTAGAATGGGTAGGGAGTTTGCTTTGCATGCTGCCAACTGGGGTTTGATCCCCAGCACCCTGTAAAGTTTCTGAACCTGCCAGGAGTGATAGATCCCTGAGTGTGAAACAGGAGTGAGCCCTTATCACTGTTGGTTGTGTCCCTCAAAACAGACAAACAAAAGAATTTACTAATAAGAATAGGTTTAAATGGTGGTTGCCAAAGTCAGGAGTGCGGGGTGGTTGTAGGGAAGCTGGGTTTCTGGTTTACTAAGGAGGTATAAAGTTTCAGGTATGAAAGACAAATACATTCTGGAGATGCACTGTACAACACTGTGTCTGTAGTAGATAATGCTATACTTGGCACCTCAATTTTTTTTTTTTTTTGCTTTTTGGGTTTTGTATGGTTTATTTTTTTGTTGGGTCACACCAGGCAATGCACAGGGGTTACTCCTGGCTTTGCACTCAGGAATTACTCCTGGCAGTGCTCAAGAGACCATATGGGATGCTGGGAATTGAACCTGGGTTGGCTGCATGCTAGGCAAATGCCCTACCCGCTGTGCTATCACTCCAGCCCCTTGGCACCTCAATTTTTGTTAAAATACTAGATCTCAAGGTAAGTATTCTTGCTGTGCAACAAAAAAATAGGTATGAGATACATACCACCATAACAAAAACATGCCTCAAAGTTCACTTTAGAGAATGTTGTCTGATATCCCTTGAAGAACAGCAGTTTGGAGAGGGGTGATGTTATTGGAATACACAACAAAAAATTCTTCCTGACCTTACATGGTTGTGTCTTGAGCCCTGGATCTTGACTAAAGAGTAACTGCCAGGCTCCCATCCCCTTAGGCCTGTGGATTACCTCAGGCAGAAGAGCTGCTGCCTTTTCTGAGCGTTTCCTGCCTCAAGGCTAACTGCAGCTCTCCCCCTTTGCAGGCAATAAATAACTTTCCTGGCTGTGGGAGAGGTTGAGTTGGATGGGTTTGATTTCTTTCCACTCGGAGACTTCGGAATTGGCTCTCTAACAAATGTAGAGAAAGACAGGGGCAGGGACAAGGGAGTTTAAACCTCTTTGTGGGACCTTTTCAATTATTCATGGCAAATCTATATGCCCTGCTATCAGCTTTAAGCAAAGCAACTTTGTTGTTTCTATTGATCATGCAATTTATTATCTTTATTTAAACTCTTCAGGCAATAAATAAATAAAAAGCAGTTGGAAGGAAAGCAGCTTCTCAGAAGAAAGTAATTTCCCAGGAAAGTAGTTTAATCCTTTTAAATTTAGGCTTATAAAATTAAAGATAGTATCTGATTCTTCTATTTGATCTTCTATTTTAAAAGGATGCTGGCCTTGGTTTCTCTGTCTTTGTCGTAATCTTTCAGCTTTTACATCTCACCAAAGTCTCTTTACATTTTTACTCTATCAAACAGTACTATTAATAACAATCTACAAGAAATAGCATAATATACTATAGCTAGGAATAAGAAACCTAGCTGGGAAAAGTTGCATTTTTCTATCAGTCCCTCATGAATATAGGGTGACTGATTTCTTTTTGTTTCTTTCTTTTTAAGTTAGAAAAATTCCCCCTTCCTCGCCTTTATTTGGAATGACAGGGTCACACAGTTAGATGAGGTGCTTGCACAGTTTGTTGTGGCACATTCAGGGTGTGGCACACTTTAGTTGTGGTGCTAGCACACACTGTGTTGCAGTTTTACAGAGTACATGCACTTCTGTTGTGGTGGTACTAAGGATCAACAACAGTGGGAACACTGGGATGATAACTGACTAACTCGTGGGTCACTGTCACTGTCACTGTCATCCCGTCGCTCATTGATTTGTTCGAGCGAGCACCAGTAACATCTCTCATTGAGAGACTTATTGTTACTGTTTTTGGCATATCCAATACGCACGGGTAGAAGCGCCAGGCTCTGCCTTGCGGGCTCGATACTCTCGGTAGCTTGCCGGGCTCTCCGAGAGGGGTGGAGGAATCGAACTCTGGTCAAGCTTATAAAATATGGTTGAACTACTAGCGGTCCTTGAGCCCCTCAGCTAACCTCTTTAAATCTTATTTTTATCATTTGTTAAATTTGGAAGCCACCTTTTGCTCTTCCTACTTTCTGGTTGAATGAAGATTACATGGTGCTACAGTGATGATGAAAACACCTTTTCATGGTAATTCATTGCATAATAAGTTAGTTAACATTTTCATTTTCTCTAGGTCTTCCCTTGCAAAAGCTAAAGTATTTTCCAAAACAGTACATACCACTATTAAGTAAGAGAAGAACAGAATAATCTCTAAATTTGCTCTCTAATTTAACATTCTGCAATTTCATTGTAGCTTTCATACAGCATTCCATTCAAGGGAGCTGGAGACTCAGCAATTTCTGTTGTGGTTTCTCCCCCAAACACTGGGTCAGATTTCCATAGAGCAAATTTCAAGTTAGCATTTCATTAGTCTCCCATGTTTGTGTTCTCCCTCTGTGAGTCATTTCCTTCTGCCTCTAGGTCCAAGGCTATTTGGGATGTGCTTTCCTTTACCTCATCTGAATCAGTATTTTGTTGGGACAAACAACCTTTTCTCCGCTATGTGGTATCACGGTGCCTCCCCCAAAGCCAGTGTGCTGTTCTCCTGTTCATCTATACCTCCTCAGTTCAATCCATGGCTATGGCAGGATGGTGTTCTATTGTTAGATTTACTTCTTTCTTCACTCTTGCTGAATAAGTGTTTCCAATTGCCCACAGCAGTGAAAAATTATTATTATTTTTTAAAAGATTGACTTGATGGATGAAAAAGTGATGAGAGAGATTGAACTTTTGACACGTGACACATAATCTCGTTCTTACACAGCCACACCATTTTGAGAAATGATTGTATTCTGATGGAATTGCTTAGTTTTTAAAGAAGTGTTTTCCTTTCTTAAGGTAAGTGGCTTAATCCTATATAATAATTTATAGGAACTTTAAAGATTTCTGTAGGGGCATGGAAAGGCCAACGGTTATAAATATAGGTCCCTTTTTTGGGGTGTGTATATAACTACAATTATAGTAGTTATAGATTACATTTGTTATATATTATAAATCTTATGAATACAACATAAAATCTCCCAACTTATGTTTAATATAACCCTTTTCTATCTTTCTGAGACAATTATGATATTTTTAATGTGAATGCATCTTAAAGAAATATCTTCTGAAAATTAGTTATAAGTGATATAACTAATCACTTATAACTTGTGATAAAACACAAAGAGGCCAAGGAAACATCCCATACAAAAGCAGCCTGGTGCAAGTGAATGACTCTGGGCTCTCAAGTTAGAATGATTTAGTCTTGTATCCTGTGTCTGCAACTTACTATCTTTATAACTTGGAAAAATAATTTAGTCTCCTGTGCTTTTACTTCCCTCTCTCCAAAATTGAGTGATAATAATATAATAATATACCATGACCATATAATAATAATAGTGACCTCATTAGTTTGTACTGATGACCAAGTGACTTGGTTCCTGAGTGAGTATTCCCCACTACATTGATTCATGGAGAAGAGTGAACTATTCTAGGATCAGTCACTGCTGATGAACTGTGTCAGTGAACAAGAGACAGAGGGAAGGAGTGATAAATGAGAATAAATGACACTAAAGGAAACTACCAAGTCCTACTTTTAACAGAGAAAGAAAAGTGATAGCCAGTCCAAGGAGAGAAGCTTATAGAACCTAATAGAGGCTCTGGACCTGGACTGGCTCCTAGAAATAGAACTTTGAAGGAAAGGGAAGAGAGGGCCCAGTTAAAAGAGTGGATCAAAGGGAGGAAAAGAAGGACAAAAGGAGTAGAAAAGGGAGAGAACAATAAAAACATGTAGGTAATAATAAAGAGGAGTTAAGAAAGTCTCCAGTGTTATGATGGGTTCAGAAGAGGGAGTGGAGGCAGACAGTGAGGTATTTGCTGAAAAAGAATTGTTTTTCAGGAATATGTATTGAAAGTAGGAAATATAAATGTACAATCAATACTGAAGAAATCAGGATTTTGGGGTAGACTGCATTTTAACAGAGAAACAGTTTGTTTTTAGAATACTGTATAAGAAAGACAATCATGAAACAAATTTTGTTTTCATAATTATTCATATTATTTGAGTTTAATCATATCTCAATCTCAAATAGATATCTCAAATAGATTGAGATAAAATCTATAAAAGAAATTCTGAAATAACCTGATATTTTTATTTGTATTTATTTGGGGTGGTGGGGACCATATCCAGCGATGCTCAGGGGTTACTCCTGGTTCTGCACTCAGGAATCAACCCTGGTGGTGCTAAGAGGACCATTTGGGGAGCTGGGGATTGAACCTAGGTTGTATATGTGTAAGGGAAGCACCATACCTGATGTACTAACGCTCTGGCACACCTGTTAATTCTTTTGAAGAATGGAGATTCGCTGTATATTGCGTGTTTGAGACCCTGGGTTTGATCCTCATCACTGGGTTGAGGGGTAGGGAATGAGTGGAAATGATATAACTTGATTACTGTTCAAACAATGCAGGGAATAAATGAAGCATTTCCATTTTTATTGCTGTACTGCTAGTTTGGCAAGGAAAGGATAAAGTTGATCATTTATTGACTAAGTGTGTTTCACTTATGAATCGCACAAGGTTTGAACCAGCACAAAGAACAACAAAAGAAAAAATATGCAACATTTCCCAGAAAAAGAAAGTGTATTGTTAATTTTTTGTTTCAAAGGGATTTTGACACTGTATTCCAAGAAAGATAATAAACTTGCGAATAACAGAAAGTTGCCCAAGAATTTAAATATTTAGAGTCAAATATAATATTAAAGAAAATGATTTTCTTTTATAATTTACATTAATAATCTGGGTCAGAATTAGAAAACTTAGATCTGAGAATTTATATTTTTGAAAGAAGGTAAGTGCTGAAATGATAAAGAGAATATCACATTTTTTAAATCACTGTGTCACTGTCATTCCATTGCTCATCAATTTGCTCGAATGGGCACCAGTAACATCTCCATTGTGAGACTTGTTGTTACTGTTTTTAGCATATCAAATATGCATGGGTAGCTTGCCAGGCTCTGCTGTGTGGTGAGACATACTCTTGGTAGCTTGCCGGGCTCTCCAAGAGGGGTGGAGGAATCGAACCCGGGTCGGCCACATGCAAGGCAAACGCCCTACCCACTGTGCTATCATGCATATTTTTAAATAGTGCACCTTAATTGCTAAAATTAACTTCTCCAAAGTTGGGAGATATGTTAGGAAACCATGAGTATAAACAATTTCTTGCTTAAAAAGAAAGAAGTGAATACTACAACATGGCAGAGGGTGGAGAAAAAGCCATGATTCTGTGTTTAATATTCTGGGTGATGGGACTTTTTATAAAAGATCATGAAGGAGGACCAGAGAAGTAGAGAGTAGGGCATCTGCCTTGCATGCAACTGATTTCTGGCACCATATGGTGACCCAAGTCCCATAGAGCCCAGGAGTAACCCTCAGTACAGCTGAGTGTGGCCTCCTCCAACTCTCCCTCCCCAAAAGGGACATAAAAGAAGCCTTCACCTTAAAGTGTAGAACCTGTAGCCTAAAGAGCAAAAGAGGGGTTTAGAACAGCAGCAGAAGTACCTAGTGCATCAAATAAAGGAGACAGAGAAGAAGCAAAAGGTACATATGGAAACAGCGGTGCAGAGGTGGGAGATTACCAAGGACAAATGAGGTGTGTTTGTGTTTGTGTAAAGGGTGTCTTTCTATCTGAGAACTCTGATGAGTGAGGTTTGTAGCTTCAGAGAGGGCAGAAGGGCAGCCAGGAGGGGGTGGAAGAACCGACAGAGGACTTGAAGATGCGGGTAATTTTGAAGGAGAAATGGCTGATCTTGGAATGATGTCAAGATCCTGGGAAATGGGAGAGGGCCTGGAGGGAAAGAAGCTGTGTGAAGTGGAGAGAGAACAGAGCATTTGTCACAGGCAGTGACACAGCAGTTTGGCAGTAGCTTGAATCACATATCCTGGAGGGGTTGAGATGACCAAGTTCTTGAAGCACAGAACACTAAGAAGTCTTGATTTCTTCAGGAGTTGTAAAGGTTGCCTGATCTAATTACTTGGTGCTGTTTTAAAATTGCAGCCGAAGACCTTTGGAACCCAGTCACAGCCATGCTGAAGGCCACTCTCCACACGCTCAGACAAGTTTCATGGCATGAAGGAACTGGCAGAGGAACCCAGGTGAGCGGGACCTGGGGCTGATATCTTCAAGCCTGCTCAGATCAGGACCGGGCCTCTTCCACTCAGATCCCCCTTTTTCCAGTAGCTTGGCAGTCACACCCACAAACTGCCCCCAGCGCTGTGTAATGCCATCAACAGCCAAGATCCAGAGATTATAAAACAAAGCTCTGGGAAGCATGGGGCTGCATTTGTGGCCGCATAACCTCTTATTGTCTAGTTCTCCCTCTCAAAGGATCTGGCAAGCTACCGAGAATATTCTGCCCGCACAGAATACTCTGGCAATAGCCTGGCAAGCTCCTCCCTGTGGCGTACTCAATATGCCAAAAGCAGTAACAATGATGGGTCTCATTTCCCTGACCCTGAAAGAGCCTCCAATGTGGCACGGTTGGGAAGGACGAGTAAAGAGAGGCTGCTAAAATCTCAGGACTAGGACGAATGTAGGGGTTACTGGTGCCTATTTGAGCAAATCGATAAACAATGGGATGACAGTGATACAGAAATACAGTGATTTTAAAATTGTATGGGATAGAGGATGAAGCAAAGGCAATATGACTAAGAAAAAAATTTAAGAAACAGATGTTTTACTTTTAAAGGGAGGAAGAAGAATTAGAATTGGACCATCTTTATAAGGTCTCTAAGATTTGTTAAGTTAGTTATTTAATGTGTTGTGAAGCTTAAATGAGTTGATACATGTGAATATTTTAAACAGGGCATACTGAGTAGTACATCTTCAATAAACATTATTTGGAGTAAAATTGTTTTATAAAATTTCATAAAGCTTTAAGAAAATTTTATTCAAGATTATATTACATACTATCTTATTCAAGATATTACATATAATATAATTACACATCAGATTTAACTTTCTAATTTTTCATCTTTCATGCTTTTTATATTTTATTCCCTTCAATTTCATATTTGAAAGAAAAAGAACAATTCCAAAAAAAGCTTGCAACAAACCTTTTCTGTAATGAGAGTCAGCGAGGTTTCACCACCATTTACTGGGATTTATTTTTGAAATGTGCTTTGCAACAGTAATACAACTCTGAATGCATTTATATAGATTTTAAAGAGCACAGCAGATACATTTGGACCTAACTTCTTCTATTTTTTTAATATATTTCTGAGAAATTTGGCTCTTATTAGTCATGTTCTGATTAAAACACAACAAAAAAAGAAAAAGTAGTACCTACATCATAGTTATTTCCAAGACTGAATGAGGCACCCTCTAAAGTTGCTTCGATTTCCCTCACTCTTTGGAACAGCTTCTAGATCTTTTCTGTCATGTTCACAATTTTCAGACTGTAGCACTATAGCACTATAGCACTGTTATCCCATTGTTCATCGATTTGCTTGAGCGGGCATCAGTTACGTCTCCATTGTGAGACTTGTTGTTACTGTTTTTGGCATATCAAATATGTCATGGGTAGCTTGCCAGGCTCTGCCGTGCGGGTTGGATACTCTCGGTAGCTTGTTGGGCTCTCTGAGAGGGACGGAGGAATCGGAACTGGGTCAGCTGTGTTCAAGGCAAATGCCCTACCTGCTGTGCTACCACTCACTGGTTAAAATTAATTCAAGAGTAAGCATCTGCCTCAGTCTGATCCAATTACATTTCTTCAATAGAATTTTAAAAAGTTAATATTTTTTTTCCCATCTAACAATAGTCATCAGTGACCCCTGGCAGTGATGGATGCCATGGATTGAACCAGGGTCAGCTGCAAGAAAGGCAAACACCTTTCTGACTATATTAACTCTCTGGCTCCTTATCAGAATGTTTTGAATATTAACTGAAAAGTGATTGAAGTTTTTGGAAGCAAAAAAATAGAATATTTTGACTGATGTTTTCCTGATGTATGGAGCAAATTCACATGTGAGAGAGGTTTGATTGAAGAAAGTTCAAGGGAAATGATAGGAATTCTTTTAATGTTCTGTAATATCTTTATTTTATTTTACTTTACTTTTACTTTTTGGGTCACACCCAGTGATGCTCAGGGGTTACTCCTGGCTTTGCACTCAGGAATTACTCCTGGTGGTGCTCAGGGGACCATATGGGATGCTGGGAATTGAACCCAGATCAGCCACATGGAATGCAAATGTCCTACACGCTGTGCTATCACTCTGGCCCTGGTCTGTAATATCTTGAGCTCTACCGAACTCTGATTTGTTCAGTTTTGGATTCTCAATTAATGAAAGTCTGCTTGAAACAATCAAGACAATAATATCAGATGATGAGTACTATTCCAAGACAGGCTTTGACCTCAAAAAGTAGGGAATTTATTGGGGTGAGGCCTTTGCTGTGAGGTTTCTCTGGAATGTTTTCTTTTCACTTGCCAAATTTCAGTCTCAATGCCCTCTTTGGGTTTCAGTTTAGCTTTGGGTAGAGAATTTAGATCAAACTGGCCTCCATTAGTCCATTCTCTATTCAAATGCAGACTGACCCCATTTCCAAGTTCCAGAAACAGAATAATTTAGAGTTCTGAATTGCAAATAATGGAAAAGAATTCTTACTTATTTACATAAAAAAAGGATTTTACTGAAAGGATACAGGCCCCTTGCAACAATTGCTTAGAAAACAAGACAAGAAACTATTTGTGGGAGCTGGGAAAGAAGGTATATGATCTTTTCAGACTATAGTGGTGGCAGATTCTCTGCTATCCTGAGATTAAAAAAGGGGGACCGTTTTCCAGATATTGAAGAGCAGGTGCATTGTGGCTAAAACATGGCAAAAATTCAATGTACAGAGTGACTGGTAGATGAGCTACTGTTCTTTTCTGCCTCTTGTTCCTAATTATTCTTCAACAACTTTATGTTGTGAAGAATAAGTGTCTGTCTTTTCTTTGTGACCCCAAGAAGCAGACCAATTAGTTTCCATATTTGATATATGAGAATAGAGGAAAAGAGGAGGGTTAAAACAATGAAACAAAATTAGAGCCTACTGATTATCTAAAGTTAATGGATGGTACCTCTTTAAGCATTTCTATTAATGCAAAATAATCCCAAATATTTTTAGTATTTTTGTGTGTGTATGATGGGGTGGGGGTAAGGGTAGGGACCCACAACTGGCAATGCTCAGGGCTTGCTCCTTTTTTGTACTCAGGTATCACTCCTGGCAGTGCTAAGGGAACAATATGTGGTGCTGGCAATCAAACCTAGGTCAACCAAGTGCACAGCAAGTGCCTTACCCACTGTATTCTTTCTCTGACCTGTATTCTTTATGGCAGGACTTGAATATTTAGTCAGTTTTGGCAATGATTTATATTAATATTTAAAGAACTTAAAAGAAAAGCTTTAAAATGGGAAATATTTATATAGACAAGTAAGATTAAGGAGCACTTATTTATTCATAACTTACTTTTTAATTAAAAAATGGCTTTGCTCCAAGGGCAACCACTTTCAATATCTTT
Source organism: Sorex araneus (assembly GCF_027595985.1). Taxonomy (NCBI): domain Eukaryota; kingdom Metazoa; phylum Chordata; class Mammalia; order Eulipotyphla; family Soricidae; genus Sorex; species Sorex araneus. Next base: position 65,205,103 of record NC_073302.1, on the reverse strand, counting down.
TGCTAATTATTTTAATTAGTATTTCATATCATCATGTAACTAATTTAATTTTTCTTTTAATTTTTTAGGCAGTGCATATTGACTTTCCATTGCATAGGATATGTTTAGTTCATTTTAATTTTCTTCTTTCATGCTTCTGCCATCATCCTAATGTGATTTTTGAGATCAGGCAGCTTTTGCTTATATCATGGCCATGTACATACTACTCACAGTAGAATTATTTTATATCTTGTGATTTCTTTTCCTTTGTGGCACAACTTTTTTTTCCTTGAAGGTTGATAATTGACTTTTATTTTAATTGGTCTAGTATTTTTTTTACGCTTATCTATAATTACTCCCCAACTTTTAGTTATTTGTCTAAATAATCTCTAAATATGTTTAGTTGTATTAGGCATGCTAATAATTTCATCTTTTGGAAGAAAGTTCTGTGCTCCTATCTGGCATGGATTCTCTCCCAACTTCATTATGACATAGCATATTTACTTCATCTTTCTCTTGTTCAATCCTAGATTTGTAAGGGCATTTACTTTTATCTTTTAATTTATATTTCCTTTTTGGTAGCACTCATTCTAGGTGGTGTTCTGAAAACTGATGCTCAGAAGGAAAAAAATTTTTTTGACTTTTAAAATTTTTTTATTTATTGAATCACCATGAAATATAGTTACAAGCTTTCATGTTTGAGTTACAATCACACAATAATCAAACACCCATCCCTCCACCAGTCCCCAGTATCCCCCCCTTTCCTGGACTGGAGTGATAACACAGTGGGTAGAGCGTTTGGTTTACACGTTGCTGACCTGCATTTGAGCTCTCCTCCATCCCTCTCGGAGAGCTCGGCAAGCTACCCAGAGTATCCTGCCCACACGGCAGAGCCTGGCAAGCTACCCGTGGTGTATTTGATATGCCAAAAACAGTAACAAGTCTCACAGTGGAGACGTTATTGGTGCGCACTCAAGCAAATCTATGGACAACGGGATGGCAGTGCTACAGTGCTACCCCCTTTCCCACCCTCCTACTGCCTCCATGGCAGACAATATTCCTCATTCTCTCTAGTTTGGGGCATTATGGTTTATAATACAGATATTGAGAGGTTATGATAGGAAAATTTTTTGAGCTTTTAGATGGCCACTGATGTCTTTCTCCTGTTAGCTTAATTAATAGCTGTCTGAGTAGTGATATGGTTCGGAAATATTTTCCCTTCAGTCTTGCGAATGCCTCCCTCCAATGTCACTTGGCTGCCAATGTGCAGTAGACTGATGTCAGCAAATGACATCCCAGAGGACTGTTTTTGTGTGGCTTAAGAACCAAGAAGGGAGATTATGTTTATGAAGTGTGGTAAAAGCAAACGAATCACTCAGCCATCCCTGGGGACAGTCAGATTCTCCAGAGAAAACCTGGAGATTTCAGTGACTTGTCTGGAGAATAGTACTATATCACTGTTGTCCTATTGTTCATTGATTTGCTCAAGTGGGCACCAGTAACGGCTTCATTGTGAAACTTGTTGTTACTGGTTTTGGCATATCGGATATGCCATGGGTAGCTTGCCAGGCTCTGCCGTGTGAGCGAGATACTCTCGGTAGCTTGCCGGGCTCTCAGAGAGGGATGGAGAAATCGAACCTGGGTCGGCTGTGTGCAAGGCAAACGCCCTACCTACTATGCTATCGCTCCAGTCCTTGACTAGAGAGTAATAGGTTTTTTCTCGTGGTTCTAATACGCAGGTACAGGAAGAAGACTGTGGATTTTGGATTCAACTTATACAAATTCCTCTAGTCTTGTTTGTGGTGTGATTCCTCTGATGAGGGCTGTTTCCTAGCTGAGGACCTTTCTGTTGTCCCTTTTTCAGGGACTCAGCTTTCAGTCCTCAAGTGAGGCAGGCAGACTCTCAGCCCATAGAGTACTAGTTTAGCTCTTCTTTCACCTGCACTCCAGTTCTTTGTGTTGCCCCTTTCAGAACTTTATAGGAGGCCTGCCGAGAAAATCGAGTTGTTTTTCTGCTTCCCCACTGGCAGCATAGATTCTCTTTCCTCATTTCTTTGAAGTCAGAAATCCCATCTGCTCTCCAGCTTCCCAAATTTGTTTTTGTTGTCTCTTTTCCCACTCGTTTTCCTTTTAGATTTATGCCTTAAAATACATTTATTATCATTTTAGTGGAATTTGGGAGGGAATGAAAGTAAATGTGTGTTCTCAATCTGCCATCACTCGCTTTAAACAAATCTTAACATTTTGCCATATTTGTCTAAGGTTTTTTTCCTTTAAGATACAAATGACCACACAGTTAAAACTTCTTTGTGACTTCTTTCCAGACTCCTTTCTCTCCCTTCCTCCACCAAGATAACCATAATCAGCATCTTGAAGTTGGCTTTTGTCCTTCCTTTACAGTTATAAATTTTTATTGCAAATATATGTATCTATTAAAATGCAAACTGTTATTCCATATGTCTTAAGTTTTAGGTAAGCTGTATTATATGTAGCTATTTTCTATTTTCTGTTTCAAATTTTCTCTCTTCACTCAGTGTGAAATATATGATATATATTTAGTGATAAACTGGCTCTCATTTATTCATTTTCACAGTCTAAGGATATTCTATATGCTAGATAAATAATCAAATACTCTTCTATGTTCCTATGAATTTATATTCTCATAGCTGAATGCAAAAGTTTCCATTTCTCCACCATTATTTTTAAACCAATATGTTGGTATGATAACAGTATTTAAATGTTAATTATTGAGATCATGGGGTGTGTTACTGCGTACTAAGTGGTATAATATGAGATCTCAAAGCTTTGTCTTTTCAAGTGGTCACATAGACTAAAGCAGAAGGCAATAATGGAGTCCTAGAATACCCAAATTCTGTTTGGTTTGACCTCTTTAGACCTGAATTTTGTAGAATTTTCTTGATCATGACTGAAGATATTCATGATGGTGAATAAGCTTTTGCAAATGAGCAAAGTTTGAGATGTGACAATTTTGGGATCTTGGTATACAATGTGTAGGGGAAGTGTAAAAGAAGGCTTTAGACAGATGGTGATGCTCGTTCTAGGAGTTCTACTTTCTCTCATTATCTTTCAGCATTCAGCTTGTGATGCCAGGTCCTCATTAATCAGTGAGACATGGCTAGGAGAAGAGCACATAAGAAGAGGCTCTGTTTGACTTCTGCTTCCTGGTGTGAGTGCGTCTCCAGAGAGACAGCACAATCTGGCTACTGTGATAGCAGAGTCTGTGTATAACCTTTATTAACACAATCAGCCCACCGTTGCTAAGGGGAAAATATCTCCTCTCACAGGGGTTTTCTTTCACTTTCCTCATTCTAGACCGGGCCCTGCTAGTGGAATATAACAAAGTTTTGATCTGTTCACCCATACTTGTTGCTTTGCAAATAGAAATGCAGTCTCATGGCCTTTGAGAATTTTGCTAAGTTTTTTAAAAAATTTTTTAGGGAACGCAGAAAAATTTTTAGGGAATGTAGAAAATTTAGCATACCTCTTCCTTGTTAACATCTGAAATTGTGGAAAAAGTGAGAATTATGAAAGTTGAACACCATGAATACCCTGTAAAAAATCTTAACCACAAAGGGCAAAAAGTATTTTGAGCTTCCTAATTACCACTTTCCTTTTGAATCTAATCATTGATATTACATTTCCAGTATTAAGTAGCTATTCTTTCTCTTGCTATTTTCTTTTGGAACCAAATGCACAATCAATTGGCTCATGTCTAGCAGAAATCCATTCAGGTTAATGATTTTGTGCTAATGAAATGTCTGATGAATTTCCTCATAGACTCAACTGAATTTAGTATAGGAGTCCTATACATTTTATTGTCAGTGTTAGTTTTAAAATATTTTATCACTCACCCAATACACAATATTGGTAAATGTTTGAGAAGCTAAATTATTACATAAATGGGGCTTTGTACACAGATTACAGCAAGGATGCTGAAATGAAGGCATTGGCTGAGAGGTGATTTGGGAGAAATTATTTGTCACCAGGGATATGATTGTCCAAGTGGTATTGAACAACAGTTGTTTGAAAATGAAATGCGTGAATATTGAGTCCAGCTGGGCTGCTTTGTCATCCTTTTATTTATTTATTGGTTTTGGGGCCAAATCTGGTGGAGCTCAGGACTTAGTCCTGGTTCTACACTCAGGAATCACTGTTGGTGGTTCTCGGGGAACAATATGGGGTGCTAGGGTCGAACATAGGTAGGCTATGCACAAGACAAACATTCTATTACTGTACTATTTCTCTGACCCATGCTTTCTTATCCTTTAATTCTTTTTTGATATTAAATCCTGGCTTTGCCCTTCCCATCATTGGTCAGCACATCCATCATGTTTTCATGACAGAAATAATTCATGTCCTTAATTTTGCAAATGTCTTTTATAGAGAAGCCAATTAAATTGTCCCATTATGGTAATCTCACTAAGCTTTTGTGAACATGAGAAAGAACAGAAGAATTCATAGAAAGGCATGTGAGATTATCAGAGCCTACTAGATCTCGAAAGCTTGAGATGGGCAGATGATGTTAATTTTCTGTGATGTTTGGTTGCCAAAGGTAAAGCATAAGATGCCTGAAAGATGACACCAAGGGTCTTACATGTCATAAATAGCACAAATGGCTACCATTTATAGTTCTTAAATATTTAATAACATTAAACATATTAAAATTTTAATTAAAATTTACATATAATAAATATAAAAATAAAAGAATGTTGTCTGTGAATTAAGCACTTGAAACAAATGGGTAATGTATTTTCCCAAAAAGAAGATGTCATAGTTGACTATAAGATCTGGTGAAAACTTTACTGAAACTATGAGCATATCAAAGGAAAGTCTCTGTTAAGGCCTGAAGATGACAAAAACCATTTCAGGAGAAAGAAAATGACAGAGAGAATGAGCAAGGGGAGAGAGTGCCAGCTCTCAGTTTTGATATCACTGTATCACTGTATCACTGTCATTCTGTTATTCATCGATTTGCTCGAGCAGGCACCAGTAACGTCTTCATTTATCCCTGTCACATGCTAGGCGTCTGCTCACTCCAGAAACACGAAGAGCACATTGTTTTTACTTTTTTTGGCATATCAAATATGTCACGGGTAGCTTTCCAGGCTCTACCATGTAGGAAAATAATAATAATAATAATAATAATAATAATAATAAAATAAAAAAAATAAAACTAAAGAGGTCCAGTAAAAATTGCATCACTCTCTTCTGGGAGCTTTGTTTTATAGCCTTTGGATCTTGGCCACTGATGAAATTACATGGCACCAGGGGGAGTTTGTGGGTGCCAAACTGCTGGAAAACTGGGGCTCTGGGTGGAGAAGTCCCAGTCCCAATGTGAGCAGGCTTGGAGGTCTCAGCCACGGGTCCCGCATACCTGGGTTCCTCTGACAGTTCCTTCATGGGTGAGGCTCATCTGAGCATGTGGAGAGTGGCCTTGAGCATGGCTGTGGCTGGGTTCTGGAGGTTTTCGGCTGCTGGGGCTCTGCTTAGGGTGGGGAGGGAAATTCAACATGCCCCACTCTGAGGGTGCCCTGGTGAAGACAGCCTAGCAAGAGGGCAGGAGATTCTGCATCAATCCCTTCTGGGAGCTTTGTTTTATAGTCTCAGTTTTGATATATCCAGTCTCATGAGCTTTCTATTATGGAAATAATCCATTTATTAACTGACTCTTCCTGGGTTTTGTTCTATGTTTAACAACTGAGTGAGTTTGGTTCTCTGGATAGTTCTTGAACCTGCCCAATACCACTAGACCCCAAGCAACTGTGCATCTTAGGGCTTAAGCATTGAAATATTCTGCCTGGTTAGCAGAAAAGGGCTGGCCCATGGACCCTTTGAGCAATTCTTAGGAGTCCTGGAACCTAAAATATATTAGTGTTATGGATTCAGCTTAGATTTAGAGTTCTATCAATATGTATTTGACTGTGAGCAATGCACTTTAGAAAATTCATGAAAGCAATGAATCTCTGTCTTGTCACTTTGAAAAGGTTGGCTGGTGATTCACCCTTCTCTGGTCACTGAATTAACCAAAACAGTGTATCTATTGACCACAGAACTTTAACCCTATAGGGGATACAGAGAAAGAGAAAAAAAAGCATCTTTGTCGGTTTTACAAAAACCCAAATTTGCTCCTTTCACAGAACCAGACTATGCTGTAAACACATAGCCTTTTGTCAGAACTCTCCTATTCATTCTCCCACACCCCCATCCCACCCCTGTTTTCCCTGTGGACAATTTTGGCTACTTATTTTCTATATTATTTGCCTCTTCATCCATATTCCTCCACTAGACCTGTGGACTAGACTTTAAGGCAATTGAGTTGACTTTAAGTGAGTAGACTTTAAGGCAATCACCCATGTTCACATTAAACCATCTTTGCAAATGGAAACTTGCAAAAGCAGAGATTTTCAGCTTCTCTGTTGCAATAATCAGCTCTGTGTATGACTCCAGGAAGCCCCAAATTCTTTTTTTCTGAAGTGCCAAGGTCCAAGTACAGGGCAAAAGTCTTTAGTTAAAGAACTGTGGAGCAAAAGGGAAAGCTAGAGTCTGTGAGAATCTTTGGGCAAGCCCAAGGTAAAGCAGCTCTCTTCTGGTTACTGCTTTTCGAAGCAAAACCACACAACCGGAAACAAACCTGTAAGATGGATTTCTTTACAAATACATACCTCCTAACCTGAGTCCTGTGTGCCTAGTATCTCTACAGATATTTTTAATGTCTTAAATAAAGAAAAAAATTAAAAAGAAAAAGGAAAAATCTAAGTGACAAAACTTTTATTATGATAATATAAATGATCATAAAAAAATATACCTTCTCCAAATCATGAAAATCAGCAAATTATCTGTTTAAGTATGCCAAGAGAGGCCAGAGTGACAGCACAGTTGGTAGTGTGCTTGCCTTGCATGTGGCCAACCTGAATTTTCCTCAGTATCCCAAATGACCCTCTGAGCCCCTCCGGGAGAGATCCTTGAATGCAGAGCCAGGAGTAAGACCAGAGCACTACCAGATGTACCCTTCTCAAAAATGCAAATAATTTTAATTAGGTAAATTTTACCCTGGGTGTTGAAAAATTATTTGCCCCTCCAGCTTTATTTGTGTTTATGAATAATATTACAAAAAAAAGCCCTTACCAATTCCCCTTGTGTGCCCAGCATCCATCCCCAGTGATGAATCTTAAGTGTAGGCAAAACACTAATCACTGAGTTTGGGGTGTGTGATTTCACATTCACAGTATATTTAGGATCTTCCATCTTAATTATGAAAATATATTAGTAATAAATAATGTTAATCATTTCATGTGTCCATTTATAAGTAATTCAAACAATAAAAGTGAATGGAGGTTGGTTTTATAAATGTCATTGTTGATGTAGGGCATGTCTTACAGAGATAGTATGACATCTTAGTTTGATGTCTAAGTTATTGTCCTTTTAATCAGCTGTCCCTCCTCAAGAGGTGACTTAAGTACACAGTCATTTGCTTACATTCCAAGCTGCCCAGCTGAGATGACTGAACTGTTACTACTGAAAGCAGCTCTGAATGTAAAGTTGGGGTTTCCAGAGATAGGTTTGGGGGACAGGCTTCCCAGTAAACCACTCTTCCCTTCCTGAGTATTATATTCCCATTTGCTTCACTGCATTCACGTGGTTGGGTCCCTGGCATCCTATCTTCATACACAGCCCTACGTCCGCCGTACCCTGCCCTCAGAGACACTGAGGCAACTTGTTTGTTTTGAGGACTTGGGGGCCTCTCCCATTCCCAAAGTGCTGGGGCTACCAGAACCATCCTCACTGTTTTGTGTTACTTCAGATCTCTGAATATCAGACATTTGCTTCATCCCCTTGAATCATTTCTCCAGATCCACAGAGGATATTGGGCTCAAGTAGGCAATCAGAATTCTGTTACTGGGAATGGAGGGTTCTGAACCCATACAGGTAAACTCAAGTGTTGTGGTCTTATTATGGTCATACTATCATATGAGTGAGAAAGAAAGATGCTGTTTGTCTCAAAGAAAGACAAGAATAGAAAAACTGTGCAGGGGGGCTGGAGTGACAGTACAGTGGGGTGGAGTATACCTTGAATGTGACTGACCCAGGTTACATCCTTGGCTTTTCATATGGTCCTCTGCAACCGCCAAGAGTAATTCCAGAGCTCAGAGCCAGGAATAAACCTTTTGCATTGTTGGGTGTGGCCCCCCACCAAGAAAAACTGAGCAAGAAAGGGCAAAGGAAGAAATGCAGAATCGATGTAACTACTAAACATAAAAAATATTAATTTAAAAAGAGAAATGCACACCTCTGTTCATTGTAGTGCTTAGTACAAAGTTAGGCTATGGAAACAATTTAAATTTCAAAATAGATGAATGGATTTAAAAAAAAAAGCTGTCACAGAAATACACAATTGAGTACTGTATGGTTGTAAGAAAAGATTACGATTTCCAGCAACTCGAATGGACCTAGACGGTATTGTGATAAGCAAAATATGTCAGAGAAAGAAGGACAAATATCAGATGATCTCACTCTCCTGTGGTACACAGAGAAATAAAACAAGAGAATAAACAGTAACAAATGATGAAGTTGGCTAGGGAGAACGAAGACATAGGCAAAAAGTAACAAAAGGGCACTGGTGGAGGTGATTGGGCACTTTGGAGTGGTGAGGTGCAGTAAATTGTTGGCAGTATAGTAGACCTGTAACCGAACCTACAATTAAAAATTAATAATATATGTTAATAAAAAAAAGAAATGCAGAAAGGGTACTTGTTAAGCTTCCTTAATTTTTCAGCTTCTGTCTCATTAAGATCTGGTAAAATTTTTGCCTTCGAATTTAACGAGATACCTGTATAATATATCCTTATAATAAAATCCTTCTTTGGTTTAATGCATGTGACCCAAAGTATATAAATTACTAGAAAGAAAAATTGAAAATGACTATCAGTGGTTTAGCCATTACCAGTGTGATTTGACTTGAATCTCAAAGAAAGTAGAAAAATGTTTCATGATTAGGAAATTGGGGTTGATCATAAAAGCAAATTTTTATTTGAAACCCAGTTTCCTTTTTTTCATTCATTCTATTCCCTTGTGAAACTGATAATAATCCAATGTAGCATCTGATAATCAATGCTATCTCTGAATCAAGGAAATGAAGTATGTTAATGTGACAACTATCATGTTTCTTCCTTTTATACTAATATTCCTAGACTCCCAGATCCTTAGACTATGTGAAATGGTTGACCTACTTAGACTTTTGTCAAAGTGATTGTGCTTATGGGATGGTTGGTTTTATTTCGCAGAGACATCTGATTTGACCTGGACTGTTATCTAGCTGTATTTTCTTCTCACAAAGTGAAGGCAATAAAAGTGAGAGCACTTGGCTTGGGAATCTGTTTCCAGAGGAACCTTTGCTTCTAGGAGAGACAGCTGCCTCTCTGCACTTCCTTTAGGATCTCCCACTCACAGAGTCCCTTCTTACTCATTATGCTTGCGTTTTCATTCTAGCCTGGCACTTCAGTGGTGAAATAACAACAGTTGTGACTTTTCAGCATCATTTTTCTTCAAAATTAAAAATATAAAGAAAACCTCAAATGCAGCATTGTTTAACAACAGC